>NW_019945807.1:56126-62250 GCF_002910315.2 Salvelinus sp. IW2-2015 | reverse complement strand
ACACAGCTGACAACACAGACACCAACACAGGCTAACAACACAGCTAACAACACAACAACACCAACACAGCTAACAAACACACAGCTAACAACACAGCTAAACAACACAGCAAACAACACATTCACTTCAAACTGAAGATAAAGTCTGAAAAGTAGCTGCACTTCGTTTCGTTTGACCTTTTTTCAATTGACATTTCTTTCCATATATCCATCAAAATGATGCCAGCTGATTCATGATTTTGACTGGCTGATAGACCAGGTAGCTACTGTATTTGATTAACTATTTAACTAGCTATTATTCTGTCTTATGGCTTGGGGGTAGAAGCTGTTCAGGGTTCTGTTGGTTCCAGGCTTGGTGCATCGCGTACCGCTTGCTGTGAGGTAGCTGAGAGAACACTCTATGACTTGGGTGGCTGGAGTCTTTGACAATTTTTAGGGTCTTCCTCTGACACCTTGTCTGGTATAGAAGTCCTGGATGGCAGGGAGCTCGGACCCAGTGATGTACTGGGCCATACGCACTGCCCTCTGTAACGTCTTGCAGTCAGACGCCAAGCAGTTGCCATACCAAGAGGTACAGAAGTATAACTTCTTGAGGATCTGAGGCCCCAAATCTGAGCAGCCTCCTGAGGGGAAGAGATGTTGTCGTGGCCTTCTTCACGACTGTGTTGTGTGTGTGTGGACCATGATAATTCATTAGTGATGTGGACACCGAGTCAACATTCTCTTATGTGTGGACCTCAACCATCTTTTGGTAACATTTGAAAGTTTACATTTCAATTATATTCCTATTTTAGTACATTAATCAGGCGAAACGTGACACCCACCCTGTATTCAAGAGCATGTTGTGTCTCAACTGATGGTGGGCCCAACACAAAAACCTAAGATGATGTAAAATAGTGACTAAGCTACAACATATGTGAATATAAAACAAATCGAAGTTTACACGTTTTATATAATTGATATTTAAGGTTAAAAAAAATCTATTTTGTCTCAAGAAATTATTTAAAAACGTTTGACAACTGTGTTTGTAAGCTTTTAAATGATATCAAACTCAACCGTTATATCTTTTCCAGTAGAAGACATGTCTGTCTCATGTATAGTGGGGTATGTCTCATGTGTATAGTGGGGTATGTCTCATAGTATAGTGGGGTATTTCTATGGTATTGTGGGGTATGTCTCATGGGGTATAGTGGTATGTCTCATGGTATGTGGGTATGTCTCATGGTATAGTGGGGTATGTCTCATGGTATATATGGGGTATGTCTCATGGTATTGTGGGGTAGTCTCAGTTAAGGGGTATGTCTCATGTAGTGGGTAGTCTCATGGTATGTGGTATGATGTATGTGGGTATGTCTCATGGTTATGTGGGTATGTCATGTATGGGTATGTCTCATGGTATAGTGGGGTATGTCTCATGGTATTGGGTATGTCTCATGTATAGTGGGTATGTCTCATGTATTGTGGGTATGCTCATGTATGTGGCGATGGTTCTCATGTATTGGGTATGTCTCATGGTATTGTGGGTATGTCTCATGGTATAGTGGGGTATGTCTCATGGTATAGTGGGTATGTCTCATGGTATGGTGGGTATTTCTCATGGTATAGTGGGTATGTCTCATGGTGTAGTGGGGTATGTCTCATGCGTTATAGTGGGGTATGTCTCATGCTATAGTGGGGTATGTCTCATGGTATAGTGGGTATGTCTATGTTATAGTGGGTATTCTCATGGTATAGTGGGGATGAGGGATGAAGACATGTATGTCTCATGGTAGAGTGAGTTCATGTATAGTGGGTATGTCTCATGGTATAGTGGGGTATTTCTCATGTATAATGAGGTATGTCTCATGGTATTGTGGGGTATGTCTCATGGTATAGTGGGTATGTCTCATGGTATTAGTGGTATGTCTCATGGTATAGTGGGGTATGTCTCATGGTATAGTGAGGTATGTCTCATGGTATTGTGGGGTATGTCTCATGTATTGTGGGTATGTCTCATGTATAGTGGGATCTCATGTATATGGTATGTCTCATGTGTAGTGGGGTATGTCTCATGGTATAGTGGGGTATGTCTCATGGTATTGTGGGTATGTCTCATGGTATTGTGGTATGTTCTCATGGTATAGTGGGTATGTCTCATGGTATTGTGGATGTCTCATGGATAGTGGGGTATGTCTCATGGTATAGTGGGGTATGTCTCATGGTTTGTGGGGTATGTCTCAGTATTGGGTATGTCTCATGTATAGTGGGGTATGTCTCATGGTTATAGTGATGTCTCATGTATAGTGGGGTATGAGTGATGAAACATGTATGTCTCATGGCTATAGTGCGTATCGTCTCATGGATCTGTACTTTCTGTAAAAAGTACCACCGGTCTCTAAAAACGCGCTCTGCGAAATGCAGTGTGTGCCAGATCTTCTAACAGCGCATGATAAGCCATCTCTCATATATATATATATATTTATAGGGGGCCTCATTTATCAATATTGCTAGAAACTATTCTAAAATATTACTTATGAACGGAATGTAGAATGTTCCTACGCATAGAAAAAGTGTGATTTGTTTATATAAAATAAATAAACAAATCACACTTTTTCTATGCGTAGGAACATTCTACATTCCGTTCATAAGTAGTATTTTAGAATAGTTTCTAGCAATGTTGATAAATGAGGCCCCTGATATTTTATAAAGAGTGTAAACCAGGCATGTTATAGTGGCTAGCGTGGCACATGGAGATGTGTGAAACTTACTCCTTAGCCTAGGTGTCCCGCTTGCATCACCTCATTAGCTAGCTGTTGAGGTAACATGACAGTTCTTTTAATGGAAGAAGGCTGAGGTCCCGAGTTCGCGTCATATGTGGATCGAATCCTAGGAAGCGGTACTAGCTAAGCAAGTACCGAGACAACCTTTCCACTAGCCTATTTTACATGTTTAATATACTTATGTACAATTAATTCACCTGTGTGTCAATATAAGAGTAGTCATTAGCAGGCATGGGCTATTACTGCGATTTCATAAAACGATCAACTTTCAGTTCCAGGGAGTGGAGTGGTCTTCTGTTCAAATAAAAGCTAAACATAACACTCTTTCTACAAACAAACTCACCATCAATAGTTTACCATCAAAGTACAATAGTGTGTACACTATAAAGCATTATGGTTAAAAGCCCTTGTTACCTACCCAAATATAACGAAATTGTCTGCTGGTCGAAAATCCTCTATCACTAGCTTCTGAAATCAAATAGTCATAATGACTTTTTATTAAAGCGGACTTGGATTCACCCTGAATCAAAAAGCATGTCAAATAATTTGTCGTATGACGTGATATCAAGAAGCCCCCGCCACTGACTGAGGACTCTTTGATTGAGCCCTGTAATACCAGGAAACTTCATAGRTGTTTTCCTGTAATACCAGGAAACCACGGCTTCACAGTGGCGTGTTGGTTCCAACAGTTCAACCACACGGACATTATCTCAGAAGTATGTCGTTAAAATATTTATTAGTTCCAATTATTATTTTCAATGTGCCCTGCCTTCTAGAAAGACGAACTGAAAGACATACATTACATTTATATACATTCATAGAGGGTTTAGACCGTATCTAAGTCAGAGTAGTAACCACGTCTGTTCTGTGGGACATCTGTGGGGGAAATTCTTGCAACATGAATTAAGGAATAGGCCAATCAGATTTGCAAATCCCGCCTGATAAAGCCCCAGGCTGGACATACTAATTAAGTAATAGGTCTATCAAAGTTGAAAACCCCCGATAAACCCCAAGGCTGGACCGAGACTAATTAATGAATAGGCCTATCAGAGTTACAAAACACCCAATAAAACCCCAGGCCTGGGCCTAGACAACAGTGGACTATTTCAAGAGTAGAACAGGATACCTGTAGTTACAATATCCGCCCAGTAGAGGGGGATCTCACCCCACTTTGAATCACATCAATCCATGATCAATGAATCCACTCAATCCAGATTTCCATCCAGATTTCAACCCATGTATTCTGCTCAGTCTAGAACATCAATATAAAGGATATGACAGACACACATTATACTCATAATGACTAAGCACTCTCAAGCAGTTGGCGTTTAAGTGATAATGCCCGAGAAGCTGGTGTTTGGAGGATATATTGACACGGGGGTGTAGTTCGTCGAGGGCCGGCAAACCGTGCCAATATATCCTCCAAACACCGGCTTCGACGGCATTATCACTTTTATACAATGGGTTAGCAACATATTCAAATAATGATTGACATATTTTCATTAAAAACATTATTTTTATTAATTTATTCATACTATTTCATCCTTCCACAAGATATAGTCCCAACACAAATCTAGGGTTGTTGCTAACTAAACCCGGCTGGTCGTTCGTTCTATCGGTTCGGTTGCCAGAGACAGGACCCAATCGTTAAGTCTTTATGTCTGTATCTATGGACGTTACCCAGTCGTTCCTTCTAAAAGTTCCATTCCATACTGGCTGGCAAAGTTCTTATCCCGTGCTAGCTAGCTAGCTAGCCAACTATGGCTAACTTACAGTCACGTCAAACAGTGCAGCCAGAATAACAACAGTAGCTGCATTTTCATTTGTTTAAGCTGTTTTCTAGCGACATTTATTTGGATACATCAATAACAATGAGCTAATGTGGAGCGATTTTGCCTGGCATAGAAAATGTGCTCAGTCGTCAGGACACTGTTGTTCAGAGGAGCTAGCTAACAACACAGCTAACACAATCACTTCAAACTGAAGATGGAAAGTCTGAAAACTAGCTGCACTTCGTTTCGTTTGACCTTTTTTCAATTTACATTTCTTTCCATATATCCATCAAAATGATGCCAGCTGATTCATGATTTTGACTGGCTGATAGACCAGGTAGCTACTGTATTTGATTAACTATTTAACTAGCTATTTATCTGTCTTATGGCTTGGGGGTAGAAGCTGTTCAGGGTTCTGTTGGTTCCAGGCTTGGTGCATCGGTACCGCTTGCTGTGAGGTAGCTGAGAGAACACTCTATGACTTGGGTGGCTGGAGTCTTTGACAATTTTTAGGGTCTTCCTCTGACACCTTGTCTGGTATAGAAGTCCTGGGTGGCAGGGAGCTCGGCCCCAGTGATGTACTGGGCCATACGCACTGCCCTCTGTAACGTCTTGCAGTCAGACGCCAAGCAGTTGCCATACCAAGAGGTACAGAAGTAGAACTTCTTGAGGATCTGAGGGCCCCAAATCTTAGCAGCCTCCTGAGGGGGGAAGAGATGTTGTCGTGCCTTCTTCACGACTGTGTTGGTGTGTGTGGACCATGATAATTCATTAGTGATGTGGACACCGAGTCAACATTCTCTTATGTGTGGACCTCCAACCATCTTTGTGGTAACGTTTGAAAGTTTACATTTCAATTATATTCCTATTTTAGTACATTAATCAGGCGAAACGTGACACCCACCCTGTATTCAAGAGCATGTTGTGTCTCAACTGATGGTGGGCCCAACACAAAAACCTAAGATGATGTAAAATAGTGACTAAGCTACAACATATGTGAATATGAAAACAAATCGAAGTTTACACGTTTTATATAATTGATATTTAAGGTTAAAAAAAATCTATTTTGTCTCAAGAAATTATTTAAAAACGTTTGACAACTGTGTTTGTAAGCTTTTAAATGATATCAAACTCAACCGTTTATCTTTTCCAGTGATGAAGACATGTCTGTCTCATGGTATAGTGGGGTATGTCTTCATGGTATAGTGGGGTATGTCTCATGGTAATAGTGGGGGTATGTCTCATGGTTTTGTGGGGTATGTCTCATGGTATAGTGGGTATGTCTCATGGTATGGTGGGGTATGTCTCATGGTATAGTGGGGTATGTCTCATGGTATAGTGGGGTATGTCTCATGGTATTGTGGGGTATGTCTCATGGTATAGTGGGGTATGTCTATGGTATTGTGGGGTATGTCTCATGGTATGGTGGGGTATGTCTCATGGTATTGTGGGGTATGTCTCATGGTATGGTGGGGTATGTCTCATGGTATATGTGGGGTATGTCTCATGGTGTAGTGGGGTATGTCTCATGGTATAGGGGTGGGGTATGTCTCATGCTATAGTGGGGTATGTCTCATGGTATAGTGGGGTATGT
>NW_019945807.1:37381-53728 GCF_002910315.2 Salvelinus sp. IW2-2015 | reverse complement strand
AAGAAAGCCAACTAGAAGGACACATACATATTTCACTTTCCACCCAATATAGTCCCATGCAAATCTCCGGGACCTGTTGCCCTAACAATAGCTTATCATTACAGACGCGACGTCTAAGATTTCAGATTAAAAAACCCAGAACTCCAATCTATGCACTTTAATTAATTTCATTCTACTCATTCAGATTAGTGCATTCCACGCATTCCACCAAATACTATGTAAGCAACAAAAAGAAGACAATAATGACCAACAGTCCCAACAACAAAATCAGATAGGAGGACCGAGAACAACTCGCACCAGCGCCCAGAAAAGACCGCGTTGGTATAGCTACATCTACCCGCAGCTCCAAAAGCCACCGGCTGTTCGTCAGTGGAATCACCGTCTAAACTTACTTAGTTAACTCAGTATGTGAAGACACTGTGTCCGAGAGCCCCGCGTCGGCAGAGCCTGCGCACAGGTAGATGGACCAGATGAACAAGAACCAACCCAACGAACCCGAAGAGAACAGCATCAGCGCCCCCCCATCCCCAGACTTCTCAGGTTTTTTGTTTCGCGTTCAACAGTCTAGTATAATGTCCTGCTTCGTTATTCTAAGCAGTATGAGCGACCAGTATTACGCCCCAAACGTCATAGAATTTTCATTAGATTCGAAAGGTCCAGACCAAGAACTTCCCCCCGACCATACTAAGAGAGCCTGGCCCAAAGTTGCATCTCATGAAGAACAAGATAATTCCACCGTTGCTCTGCTCAGCCAGAAACGGCGCAACAGTCAGTAAGAAATCCGAGCACGCTAGCTGCTACAGCCAAAACTACCGGAACATAAAGACAACTTAAACAGAAACCAGTGCACGTTTCAACAGGGCAGCAGAACACAGACCAGAAATAACAAACAAAAGTAGCTTTGCACATTCAGTGCATTTGCCAGAAAGCAATGTTTTTCTTGAGGGTGACATTTATTCTGTAAAGTCATTAACACTCAATCAACGAAAATGAGAGAACTATAGAGTAAAATCAAACTGCACCACCGATTTGAGACCCTGCGCCCATAAGAAAAATCCAAGGTGCCTTCTCTACCGTCCAGAGAGGACAAGACAAGTGTTTTGGTTCAAACAGAGGAGAAGCCAGAAGAAAAGCTACAGCTAGCTCGCAGCCGCCCGGTCGAAACAAACAGCAGCTACAACAAACACATGCTAACAACACAAAGGCCCAAAACAAACCACAGCGAAACCAACACCGCTAACAACACAGACAAACAGAACACAGCCTAACAACACCAGCCAACAACACAGCTAGAAAACGAACACAAGGCTAACCAACAACAGCTGACCAACACAGCCACCAACACAGCTAAACAACACAAGAGGCTAAAAACACCAACACAAAAAACCAGCAACACAACCCACAGAGAACAACACAGCTAACAACACAGCTAACAACACAGCTGACAACACAGACACCAACACAGCTAACAACACAGCTAACAACACAGCCACCAACACAGCTAACAACACAGCTAACAACACAGCTAACAACACAGCTAACAACACATTCACTTCAAACTGAAGATGGAAAGTCTGAAAAGTAGCTGCACTTCGTTTCGTTTGACCTTTTTTCAATTGACATTTCTTTCCATATATCCATCAAAATGATGCCAGCTGATTCATGATTTTGACTGGCTGATAGACCAGGTAGCTACTGTATTTGATTAACTATTTAACTAGCTATTTATCTGTCTTATGGCTTGGGGGGTAGAAGCTGTTCAGGGTTCTGTTGGTTCCAGGCTTGGTGCATCGGTACCGCTTGCTGTGAGGTAGCTGAGAGAACACTCTATGACTTGGGTGGCTGGAGTCTTTGACAATTTTTTAGGGTCTTCCTCTGACACCTTGTCTGGTATAGAAGTCCTGGATGGCAGGGAGCTCGGACCCAGTGATGTACTGGGCCATACGCACTGCCCTCTGTAACGTCTTGCAGTCAGACGCCAAGCAGTTGCCATACCAAGAGGTACAGAAGTATAACTTCTTGAGGATCTGAGGGCCCCAAATCTGAGCAGCCTCCTGAGGGGGGAAGAGATGTTGTCGTGCCTTCTTCACGACTGTGTTGGTGTGTGTGGACCATGATAATTCATTAGTGATGTGGACACCGAGTCAACATTCTCTTATGTGTGGACCTCCAACCATCTTTGTGGTAACATTTGAAAGTTTACATTTCAATTATATTCCTATTTTAGTACATTAATCAGGCGAAACGTGACACCCACCCTGTATTCAAGAGCATGTTGTGTCTCAACTGATGGTGGGCCCAACACAAAAACCTAAGATGATGTAAAATAGTGACTAAGCTACAACATATGTGAATATGAAAACAAATCGAAGTTTACACGTTTTATATAATTGATATTTAAGGTTAAAAAAAATCTATTTTGTCTCAAGAAATTATTTAAAAACGTTTGACAACTGTGTTTGTAAGCTTTTAAATGATATCAAACTCAACCGTTTATCTTTTCCAGTGATGAAGACATGTCTGTCTCATGGTATAGTGGGGTATGTCTCATGGTATAGTGGGGTATGTCTCATAGTATAGTGGGGTATGTCTCATGGTATTGTGGGGTATGTCTCATGGTATAGTGGGGTATGTCTCATGGTATGGTGGGGTATGTCTCATGGTATAGTGGGGTATGTCTCATGGTATAGTGGGGTATGTCTCATGGTATACGTGGGTAATGTCTCATGGTATGTGTGGGTAATTCAATGTCTCATGGTATGGTGTGGGGTAATGTCTCATGGTATTGTGGGTATGTCTCATGGTATGGGTGGTGGGTATGTCTCATGGTATAGTGGGGTAATGTCTCATGGTATAGTGGGGTATGTCTCATGGTATTGTGGGGTATGTCTCATGGTAATAGTGGGGTATGTCTCATGGTATTGTGGGGTATGTCTCATGGTATGGTGGGGTATGTCTCATGGTATTGTGGGGTATGTCCATGGTATTGTGGGGTAATGTCTCATGGTATAGTGGGGTATGTCTCATGGTATAGTGGGGTATGTCTCATGGTATTGTGGGGTACTTGGTCGCTCATGGTATGATGTGGGGTATGTCTCATGGTGATTGTGGGGTATGTCTCATGGTATAGTGGGGTATGTCTCATGGTAATATGTGGGTGTATGTTCTCGATGGTAATGTGGGGTATGTCTTCAATGGTATAGTGGGGTATGTCTCATGGTATAGTGGGGTATAGGGATGGACATGTCTATGCTCATGGTAGTAGTGGGGTATGTCTCATGGTATAGTGGGGGTATGTCTCATGGTTATAGTGGGGTATGTCTCATGGTATGTGGAGGTATGTCTCATGGTATTGTGGGGTATGTCTCATGGTATATGTGGGGTATGTTCTCATGGTATAGTGGGGTATGTCTCATGGTATAGTGGGGTATGTCTAATGGTATAGTGAGGTATGTCTCATGGTATTGTGGGGTATGTCTATGGTATGGGGGTATGTCTCATGGTATAGTGGGGTATGTTATGGTATAGTGGGGTGTGTCTCATGGTGAGTTGGGGGTATGTCTTGCATGGTATGTGGGGTATGTCTCATGGTATTGTGGGGTATGTCTCATGGTATTGTGGGGTATGTCTCATGTTATGTGGGGTATGTCTCATGGTATGTGGGGTATGTCTCATGGATAGTGGGGTATGTCTCATGGTATGAGTGGGGTTTTCTCATGGTATTGTGGGGTATGTCTCATGGTATTGTGGGGTATGTCTCATGGTATAGTGGGGTAATGTCTCATGGTAATATGTGGGGTATGTCTCATGGTATAGTGGGGTATGAGGTGATGAAGACATGTATGTCTCATGGTATAGTGGGGTATGTCTCATGGTATAGTTGGGGTATGTCTCATGGTATAGTGGGGTAATGTCTCATGGTATAGTGGGGTATGTCTCATGGTATAGTGGGGTAATGTCTCATGCTATAGTGGGGTATGTCTCATGGTATAGTGGGGTATGAGGTGATGAAGACATGTATGTCCTCAACTGGTTTTATAGTGGGTTATGTTCATGGTATAGTGGGGTATGTCTCATGGTATAGTTGGGGTATGTCTCATGGTGGGATGCTCAATGGTATAGGGGTAATGTCTGCAGATGTGTATAGATGGTGGGTAATGTCTCATGGTGATAGTGGGGTATGAGGTACAATGCGATGGTATATGTGGGTATGTCTGCACGAGTATTCGTGGGGTATGTCTCATGGGATATAGTGGGGTATGTCTCATGGTATTAGTGGGGTATGTCTCATGTATAGTGGGGTATGTCTATGGTATAGTGGGGTATGTCTCATGGTATAGTGGGGTATGGCTCATGGTGTGTGGTTGGTATGTCTCATGGTATAGTGGGTTGTCTCCATGGTATAGTGGGGTATGAAGGGATAAGACATGTATGTCTCATGGTATAGTGGGGTATGTCTCATGGTATAGTGGGGTATTTTCAATGGTATACGTGGGGTAATGAAGGGATGAAGCAATGTAATGTCTCATGGTATATGGGGTATTGTCTCATGGTTATAAGTGGGGGTATGTCTCATGGTATAGTGGGTATGTCTCATGGTATAAGTGGGGGTATGTCCCTCATGGTATAAGTGGGGTATGTCTCATGGTATAGTGGGTATGTCCTCATGGTAATAGTGGGGTATGTTCTCATGGTATAGTGGGGTAATGTGCTCATGGTATAAGTGGGGTTATGTCTCATGGTAATAGTGGGTAAAATGACAGGGATGAAGACATGTATGTCCTCATGCTATAAGTGGGTACATCGTCTCATGGTGTAAGTGGGGTATGCTAAATGGGTCAACTCTGAGCACCTTGATCTGGAATGGTTTTAAGCATTCAAGGTTCAAAAGTCTTTTCCTGAGCCACTTCATTAAAGGGAAAACCTGTATAGATAGTTCTTTTTATTATCCAAGGGATGACTGTCAAAATAGTGATAGAATTCAAAAATGGATTTTAGCCAAGTAGTAGGAGTACAGACGTTTTAAGTTTCCTTGTCTCCACATCACCAAGGACTTGGCATGAACAAACAACAACCACCACTCTTGTCAAGTCTCCTCCATAAAACTTCTGCTGGCACCTTCGAGAGCGTCCTGACCATTTGCCATCACGGCCTTTGTTTTACGGAAAATTTGCTCTGTCGCACGGCCCTACAGCCCCTCGCGGGTGGTGTAGAACGGCCAGTACATCACTAGAACAAGGCTTCCAGCGGGTTGTGAAAAGACGTGGCCGCAGGTACATCACTAGAACAAGGCTCTCCAGCGGGTTTGTGAGACGGCCCGAGTACTATCTAGCAACACAGGCTTTCTCACAGCGGGTTTGGTGAAGACGGCCCAGTACATCCTACGAAAAGGCTCTCCAGGGGTTTGTGAAAGACGGCCCAGTACAATCACTAGAAAGGCTCTCCCAGCGGGTTGGCGAATAGACCCCAGTTACATCACTAGAACAGGCTCTCCAGCGGGTGCGGTGAGAATACGACCCAGTAATCCTAGAAAAGGCTCATCCAGGGTGGTGTGGAATAATAGCCCCCAGTACATCACTAGAACTCTCCAGCGGGTGGTAATACGGCCCAGTACATCTAGAACAAGGCCTCCCCCAAAGCCCCAGCGGTTGTGAAAGAGGGCCCCAAGTACATCACTAAGAACAGGCGCCTCCAGCGGGTGGGTGAAGACGGCCGAGTACATCACTAGAACAGGCCCTCCAGCGGGTTGTGAAGAGGGCCAGTACCATCATCTAGAAAAGGCCCTCCAAGCGGGTGGGTGAAGACGTCCCAGTACATCACTAAGAAACAAGGCTCTCCAGCGGGTGGTGAAGGACGGCCCAGTACATCACTAGAACAAGGGCCTCTCCAGCGGGTGGGTGAATACGGCCCAGTACATCACTAGAACAAGGCCTCCAGCGGGTGGTGATAGACGGCCCAGTACATCACTAGAACAAGGCCCTCAGCGGGTGGTGAAGACGTCCCAGTACTCACTAGAACAAGGCTCCTCCAGCGGGTGCTGAGACGGTCAGTAAAGTACAAAGTGATCAGCAGCGGCCCAGTACTAACTAGAACAAGGCTCTCCAGCGGGTGGTGAAGACGGCCAGTACATCACTAGAACAAGGCCCTCCAGCGGGTGGTGTAGACGGCCAGTACATCACTAGAAAGCAAGGCCCTCCAGCGGTGGTGTAGACGGCCCAGTACATCACTAGAACAAGGCTCTCCAGCGGGTGGTGTAGACGGCCCAGTACATCACTAGAAAAGGCTCTCCAGCGGGTGGTGAAGACGCCCCAGTAATCACTAGAACAAGGCCCTCCAGCGGGTGGTGAAGACGGCCAGTACATCACTAGAAACAAGGCCCTCCAGCGGGTGGTGAAGACGGCCCAGTACATCACTAGAAAAGGCCCTCCAGCGGGTGGTGAAGACAGCCCAGTACAATCACTAGAACAAGGCTCTCCAGCGGGTGGTGAAGACGGCCCAGTACATCACTAGAACAAGGCCCTCCAGCGGGTTGGTGTAGACGGCCAGTACATAACTAGAACAAGGCTCTCCAGCGGGTGGTGTAAGACGGCCCAGTACATACTAGACAAGGCCTCAGCGGGTGGTGTAGACGGCCAGTACAATCACTAGAACAAGGCCCTCCAGCGGGTGGTGTAGAAGGCCCAGTACATCACTAAGAACAAGGCTCCAGCGGGTGGTGAAGACGGCCAGTACATCACTAGAACAAGGCCCTCCAGCGGGTGGTGTAGACGGCCAGTACATAACTAGAACAAGGCCTCTCCAGCGGGTGGTGAAGGACGGCCAGTACATCACTAGAACAAGGCCTCCAGCGGGTGGTGTAGACGGCCAGTACATCACTAGAACAAGGCCCTCCAGCGGGTGGTGTAGACGGCCAGTATATCACTAGAACAAGGCCTCCAGCGGGTGGTAGACGGCCAGTATAATTCACTAGAACACAGGCCCTCCAGCGGGTGGTGTAGACGACCCAGTAACATACTAGAACAAGGCCCTCCAGCGGGTGGTGTAAGACGGCCAAGTACATCACTAGAACAAGGCTCTCCAGCGGGTGGTGAAGACGAGCCCAGTACATCAATAGAAACAAGGCCTCCAGCGGGTGGTGAAGACGGCCAGTACATCACTAGAACAAGGCCCTCCAGCGGGTGGTGAAGACGGCCAGTAATCACTAGAACAGGCTCTCCAGCGGGTGGTGAAGACGGCCAGTACATCACTAGAACAAGGCCCTCCAGCGGGTTGGTGTAGACGGCCCAGTATATCACTAGAACAAGGCCTCTCCAGCGGGTGGTGTAGACGGCCAGTAATATCACTAGAACAAGGCTCTCCAGCGGGTGGTGAAGACGGCCCAGTACATCACTAGAAACAAGGCCCTCCAGGGGTGGTGTAGAACGCCAGTATATCACTAGAACAAGGCTCTCCAGCGGGTGGTGAAGACGGCCCAGTACATCACTAGAACAAGGCCCTCCAGCGGGTGGTGTAGACGGCCAGTAATCACTAGAACAAGGCTCCTCAGCGGTTGTGAAGACGGCCAGTAACTCACTAGACACAAGAGCCCTCCAGCGGGGTGGTGTAGATGGCCCAGTACATCACTAGAACAAGGCCTCCAGCGGGTGGTGAAGACGCCCCAGTACATCACTAGAACAAGGTCTCCAGCGGGTTGTGAAGAGGCCCCAGTACATTCACTAGAACAAGGCCCTCCAGCGGGTGGTGTAGATCGGCCAGTAATCACTAGAACAAGGGCTCCTCCAGCGGGTGGTGTAGAAACGGCCAGTACATCACTAGAACAAGGCCTCCAGCGGGTGGTGAAGACGAGCCAGTACATCACTAGAACAAGGCTCTCCAGCGGGTGGTAGACGGCCCAGTACAATCACTAGAACAAGGCCCTCCAGCGGGTGGTGAAGACGGCCAGTAATATCACTAGAATACAAGGCTCTCCAGCGGGTGGTGTAGAGGACCCAGTACATCACTAGAACAAGGCCCTCTCCAGCGGTGGTGAAGACGGCCAGTACATAACTAGAACAAGGCCCTCCAGCGGGTGGTGAATACGGCCCAGTACATCATTAGAACAAGGCTCTCCAGCGGGTGGTGAAGACGGCCCAGTACTCACTAGAACAAGGCTCTCCAGCGGGTGGTGAAATACGGCCCAGTACATCACTAGAACAAGGCCTCCCAGCGGGTGGTGAAGACAGCCCAGTACATCACTAAGAACAAGGCCCTCCAGCGGGTGTTGTAGACGCCCAGTACATCACTAGAACAAGGCTCTCCAGCGGGTGGTGAATAGACGGCCCAGTACATCACTAGAACAAGGCCCTCCAGCGGGTGGTGAAGACAGGCCCAGTACATCACTAGAACAAGGCCCTCCAGCGGGTGGTGAAGTACGGCCCAGTACATCCCTAGAACAAGGCCCTCCAGCGGGTGGTGGTAGACGGCCAGTATATCACTAAGAACAAGGCCCTCCAGCGGGTGGTGTAGACGGCCAGTAATCACTAGAACAAGGCTCTCCAGCGGGTGGTGAAGACGGCCCAGTACATCACTAAAACAAGGCCCTCCAGCGGGTGGTGAAGACGGCCAGTATATCACTAGAACAAGGCCCTCCAGCGGGTTGTGAAGACGGCCAGTACATCACTAGAAACAAGGCCCCTCCAGCGGGTGGTGAAGACGGCCCACTACATCACTAGAAACAAGGCCCTCCAGCGGGTGGTGAAGACAGCCCAGTACATCACTAGAACAAGGCTCTCCAGCGGGTGGTGTAGACGGCCCAGTACATCACTAAAACAAGGCTCTCCAGCGGGTGGTGAAGACGGTCAGTACATCACTAGAACAAGGCCCTCCAGCGGTGGTGTAGACGGCCCAGTACATAACTAGAACAAGGCTCTCCAGCGGGGTGTGGAAGACGGCCCAGTAACATCACTAGAACAAGGCCTCCAGCGGGTGGTGAGACGGCCCAGTACATCACTAGAACAAGGCCCTCCAGCGGGTGGTGTAGACGGCCCAGTACATCACTAGAACAAGGCTCTCCAGCGGGTGGTGTAAGCGGCCCAGTACATCACTAGAACAAGGCTCTCCAGCGGGTGGTGAAGACGGCCCAGTACATCACTAGAACAAGGCTCTCCAGCGGGTGGTGAATACGACCCAGTACATCACTAGAACAAGGCCCTCCAGCGGGTGGTGAAGATGGCCAGTACATCACTAGAACAAGGCCCTCCAGCGGGTGGTGAAGACAGCCCAGTACATCACTAGAACAAGGCTTCCAGCGGGTGGTGAAGACGGCCCAGTACATCAACTAGAACAAGGCCCTCCAGCGGGTGGTGTAGACGGCTAGTACATAACTAGAACAAGGCTCTCCAGCGGGTGGTGTAGACGGCCCAGTACATCACTAGAACAAGGCCTCCCAGCGGGTGGTGTAGACGCCAGTACATCACTAGAACAAGGCCCTCCAGCGGGTGGTGTAGACAGGCCCAGTACATCACTAGAACAAGGCCTCCAGCGGGTGGTGAAGACGGCCCAGTACATCACTAAAGAACAAGGCCCTCCAGCGGGTGGTGTAGACAGGCCCAGTACATAACCTAGAACAAGCTCTCCAGCGGGTGGTGAAGACGGCCAGTACATCACTAGAACAAGGCTCTCCAGCGGTGGTGTAGACGGCCAGTATATCACTAGAACAAGGCCCTCCAGCGGGTGGTTGTAGACGGCCAGTAATCACTAGAACACGGCCCTCCAGCGGGTGGTGTAGACGGCCCAGTACATCACTAGAACAAGGCCTCCAGCGGGTGGTGTAGACGGCCAGTACATCACTAGAACAAGGCTCGCCAGCGGGTGGTGAAAGACGACCCAGTACATCAGTAGAACAAGGCTCTCCAGCAGGTGGTGAAGACGGCCCAGTACATCACTAGAACAAGGCCCTCCAGCGGGTGGTGTAGACGGCCAGTATATCACTAGAACAAGGCTCTCCAGCGGGTGGTGAAGACGGCCAGTACATCCCTAGAACAAGGCCCTCCAGCGGGTGGTGAAGACGGCCAGTATATCACTAGAACAAGGCCCTCCAGCGGGTGGTGTAGACGGCCAGTATATCACTAGAACAAGGCTCTCCAGCGGGTGGTGAAGACGGCCAGTACATCACTAGAACAAGGCCCTCCAGCGGGTGGTGTAACGGCCAGTATATCACTAGAACAAGGCTCTCCAGCGGGTGGTGAAGACGGCCCAGTACATCACTAGAACAAGGCCCTCCAGCGGGTGGTGTAGACGGCCAGTATATCACTAGAACAAGGCTCTCCAGCGGTGGTGAAGACAGCCCAGTACATCACTAGAACAAGGCTCTCCAGCGGGTGGTGAAGACGGCCAGTACATCACTAGAACAAGGCCCTCCAGCGGGTGGTGTAGATGGCCAGTACATCACTAGAACAAGGCCCTCCACCGCGGGTGGTGAAGACAGCCCAGTACATCACTAGAACAAGGCTCTCCAGCGGGTTGTGAAGAGGGCCCAGTACATCACTAGAACAAGCCCTCCAGCGGGTGGTGTAGATGGCCAGTACATCACTAGAACAAGGCCCTCCAGCGGGTGGTGAAGACGGCCCAGTACATCACTAGAACAAGGCCCTCCAGCGGGTGGTGTAGACGGCCAGTACATCACTAGAACAAGGCCCTCCAGCGGGTGGTGAAGACGGCCAGTACATCACTAGAACAAGGCTCTCCAGCGGGTGGTGAAGACAGCCCCAGTACATCACTAGAACAAGGCCCTCCAGCGGGTGGTGAAGACGGCCAGTACATCACTAGAACAAGGCTCTCCAGCGGGTGTGAAGACGACCCAGTACATCACTAGAACAAGGCTTCCAGCGGTGGTGAAGACGGCCAGTACATCACTAGAACAAGGCCCTCCAGCGGGTGGTGTAGACGGCCCAGTACATCACTAAGAACAAGGCTCTCCAGCGGGTGGTGTAGACGGCCAGTATATCACTAGAACAAGGCTCTCCAGCGGGTGGTGTAGACGGCCAGTACATCACTAAAGACAAGGCCCTCCAGCGGGTGGTGTAGACGGCCAGTATATCACTAGAACAAGGCTCTCCAGCGGGTGGTGTAGACGGCCAGTACATCACTAGAACAAGGCTCTCCAGCGGGTGGTGTAGACGGCCCAGTACATCACTAGAACAAGGCCCTCCAGCGGGTGGTGTAGACGGCCAGTATATCACTAAGAACAAGGCTCTCCAGCGGGTGGTGTAGACGGCCAGTACATCACTAGAACAAGGCCCTCCAGCGGGTGGTGAAGACGGCCCAGTACATAACTAGAACAAGGCCCTCCAGCGGTGGTGAAGACAGCCAGTACATCCCTAGAACAAGGCCCTCCAGCGGGTGGTGTAGACGGCCAGTATATCACTAGAACAAGGCCCTCCAGCGGGTGGTGTAGACGGCCAGTATATCACTAGAACAAGGCTCTCCAGCGGGTGGTGAAGACGGCCCAGTACATCACTAAAACAAGGCCCTCCAGCGGGTGGTGAAGACGGCCAGTATATCACTAGAACAAGGCCCTCCAGCGGGTTGTGAAGACGGCCAGTACATCACTAGAACAAGGCCCTCCAGCGGGTGGTGAAGACGGCCCACTACATCACTAGAACAAAGGCCCTCCAGCGGGTGGTGAAGACAGCCCAGTACATCACTAGAACAAGGCTCTCCAGCGGGTGGTGTAGACGGCCAGTACATCACTAGAACAAGGCTCTCCAGCGGGTGGTGAAACGAGTCAGTACATCACTAGAACAAGGCCCTCCAGCGGTGGTGTAGACGGCCCAGTACATAACTAGAACAAGGCTCTCCAGCGGGTGGTGAAGACGGCCCAGTACATCACTAGAACAAGGCCCCCCAGCGGGTGGTGAATACGGTCCAGTACATCACTAGAACAAGGCCCTCCAGCGGGTGGTGAAGACGGCCAGTACATCACTAGATCAAGGCCCTCCAGCGGGTGGTGAAGACGACCCAGTACATCACTAGAACAAGGCTCTCCAGCGGGTGGTGTAGACAGCCCAGTACATCACTAGAACAAGGCTCTCCAGCGGGTGGTGAATACGGCCCAGTACATCACTAGAACAAGGCCCTCCAGCGGGTGGTGAAGACGGCCAGTACATCACTAGAACAAGGCTCTCCAGCGGGTGGTGAAGACAGCCCAGTACATCACTAGAACAAGGCTCTCCAGCGGGTGGTGAAGACGGCCCAGTACATAACTAGAACAAGGCCCTCCAGCGGGTGGTGAAGACAGCCCAGTACATCACTAGAACAAGGCTCTCCAGCGGGTGGTGAAGACAGCCCAGTACATCACTAGAACAAGGCTCTCCAGCGGGTGGTGAAGACGGCCCAGTACATAACTAGAACAAGGCCCTCCAGCGGGTGGTGAATACGGCCCAGTACATCACTAGAACAAGGCTCTCCAGCGGGTGGTGTAGACGGCCCAGTACATCACTAGAACAAGGCCCTCCAGCGGGTGGTGAATACGGCCCAGTACATCACTAGAACAAGGCTCTCCAGCGGGTGGTGAATACGACCCAGTACATCAATAAGACTCCCTTATTATGATGACTAAATACTGCTCAGTTTACAGACTGCCCCCCCATCCTCCTTCCTCAATACACATGTAAATATTGTTCTATAAACTGTGTCTTACTGTATTATATTGATGCTAAAAGGTTTATTCTATTCTACTGAGCCGTTTATTTTATGTTCAAATTCTTATCTTGTATAATTTCTTATTGGTTGCATTTTCCAGAAGGAACCTACAAGTAAGCATTTCATTGGACGATGTATACCACGCGTATCCCGTACATACGACTAATAAAACTTGAAACTTGACAATTAGTTAAGTTACCCAAGTATGTACAATTGACATAATATAGTGGTGGGCTTTTAAAGCAAGAAGAATCTGAAAACTTCTACTCTGGTGGACACACAGAGATAGAACATGGAGCACTAGTTAGAGAACATAGAACACGTTGTATCTCTACGGGTGGACACATAGAACGCTAGTTAGAACATAGAACACTAGTTAGAAATAGAACACTAGTTAGAACATAGAACATAGTTAGAACATAGAACACGTTGTATCTCTACGGGTGGACACATAGAACGCTAGTTAGAACATAGAACACTAGTTAGAACACATAGAACACTAGTTAGAACATAGAACACGTTGTATCTCTACGGGTGGACAACATAGAACGCTAGTTAGAACATAGAACACTAGTTAGAGAACATAGAACACAGTTGTATCTCTGGGTGGACACAGAACACTAGTTAGATTCTAGAACATAGAACACAGTTGTATCTCTATGGGTGGACACACAGAACACTAGTTAGATTTCTAGAACATAGAACACAGTGTTATTCTATGGCTGGACACACAGAACACTAGTTAGATTCTAGAACATAGAACACAGTTGTATCTCTATGGGTGGACACACAGAACACTAGTTAGATTCTAGAACATAGAACACAGTTGTATCTCTATGGGTGCATACATAGACCTCTGTTCCCAGAACTAGGTGATGTCATGATGTTCAGTCTGCTTGGGGAAGAATGGCCTGTATTCCCTTTACTGGCCCAGGCCATCGTGCTCATAATGCACTCCCTCTGGGAGCAAGTCTCTGTGTTGCTTCCCAGTAGTTGTGTGTGGACTGTGGGGCGGCGGTGCTTGTTTATGTGTGTGTATGTGTAGTGTATGTGTGTGTGTTGGTGTTTGTATGTGTAATGTATGTGTGTATGTGTGTGTGTTTGTGTGTGTGTGCATGTGCGCGTGTGCCTGCATACTTGAAAGAGAGATAGAGAAGAAGGAGAGAGAGATGAAATACACAGAAAAACTAGGACATTATTTATCAACCATGAGATGGATCTTTTGGATTCCATGGTCAATAAAGATTTGGTCCTGTGCTTAGCCTATGGCAGTTCTTGGAACAATAACAGAATCAACCAGTCAACCAATCAACCCAATGGGTATTGGTGTGTTTCCAATACCCAGAAGAGAACAGAACCACTCAGAAGAGCCTCGCTCGCCTCTGCAGCCTGGATCCATCGAAAGGTATTATTTTAATGCATTTCCTGGCATGCTTTCTGGCATCCAATCACAGCGCAGGAGGCAAGGAAATTAACATACAGAGGGGGTGTAAGAATAGCTTCACTCAGGGGCTGTTAGTGATATCAATGTAAAGGCTGTATGGATAGATTCAGATGGAGAATTTAAGGTTGATGTAGGGCTCTGGTCAAAAGTAGCACTACATCAAATCAAATTGTATTTGTCACATGCGCCGAAGACAACGGACTTACAGTGAAATGCTTACTTACAAGCCCTTAACCAACAATGCTTTAAGAAGTTAAAAATAAACTCAGCAAAAAAAGAAAAGTCCCTTTTTCAGGACCCTGTCTTTTAAAGATAATTCGTAAAAATCCAAATAACTTCACAGATCTTCATTGTAATGGGTTTTAACACTGTTTCCCATGCTTGTTCAATGAACCATAAACAATTAATGAACATGAACCTGTGGAACGGTCGTTAAGACACTAACAGCTTACAGACGGTAGGCAATTAAGGTCACAGTTATGAAAACTTAGGACACTAAAGAGGCCTTTCCACTGACTCTGGAAAAACACCAAAAGAAAGATGCCCAGGGTCCCTGCTCATCTGTGTGAACGTTCCTTAGMCATGCTGCAAGGAGGCATGAGGACTGCAGATGTGGCCACGGCAATGAATTGCAATGCCCGTACTGTGAGACGCCTAAGACAGCGCTACAGGGAGACAGGACGGACAGCTGATCGTCCTCGAAGTGGCAGACCACGTGTAACAACACCTGCACAGGATCGGTACGTCCGAACATCACACCTACGGGACAGGTACAGGATAGCAACAACAACTGCCCGAGTTACACCAGGAACGCACAATCCCTCCATCAGTGCTCAGACTGTCCGCAATAGGCTGAGAGAGGCTGGACTGAGGCCTTGTAGGCCTGTTCAAAGGCAGGTCCTCACCAGACATCACCGGCAACATTGTTGCCTATGGACCAGACAGGACTGGCAAAAAGTGCTGCTTCACTGACGAGTCGTGGTTTTGTCTCACCAGGGGTGATGGCCGGAGTCTCGTTTATCGTCGAAGGAATGAGCGTTACACCGAGGCCTGCAGCGGGATCGATTTGGAGGTGGAGGGTCCGTCATGGTCTGGGGCAGTGTGTCACAGCATCATCGGACTGAGCTTGTTGTCATTGCAGGCAATCTAAACGCTGTGCCTTACAGGGAAGACATCCTCCTCCCTCATGTGGTAGCCTTCCTGCAAGCTCATCCTGATATGACCCTCCAGCATGACAATGCCACCATTCATACTGTGAGTGATTTCCTGCCATGGCCCGCAAACAGCCCAGATCTCAATCCCATTGAGTACATCTGGGACCTGTTGGATCAGAGGGTGAGGGCTAGGGCCATTCCCCCAGAAATGTCCAGGAGCTTGGGGGAAGAACTGGCAAATCTGGTGCAGTCCATGAGGAGGAGATGCACTGCAGTATTTAATGCAGCTGGTGGCCACACCAGATACTGACTGTTACGTTTGACCCCCACTTTGGTCAGGGACACATTATTCCATTTCTATTTTTATTTATCTAGGCAAGTCAGTTAAGAACAGATTCTTATTTTCAATGACGGCCWAGGAACAGTGGGTTAACTGCCTTGTTCAGGGGCAGAACAACAGATTTWTACCTTGTCAGCTCGYGGATTCYATCTTGCAACCTTTCGGTTACTAGTCCAACGCTCTAACCACTAGGCTACCTGCCTCCTCTATTAGCCACATGTCTGTCGAACTTGTTCAGTTTATGTCTCAGTTGTTGAATCTTGTTATGTTCATACAAATATTTACACATGTTAAGTTGGCTGAAAATAAACGCAGTTGACAGTGAGAGGACGTTTCTTTTTTTGCTGAGTTTAGTTACTTTTACAGAAGCATCCATCCACAGATGGTTAGCGTCTCCATGTTCAACATATTGATTACCACAGACAGAGATGGTTAGTGTCTCCATGTTCAACATATTGATTACCACAGACAGAGATGGTTAGTGTCTCCATGTTCACCATATTGATTACCACAGACAGAGATGGTAGTGTCTCCATGTTCAACTATTGATTACCACAGACAGAGATGGTTAGTGTCTCCATGTTCAACATATTGATTACCACAGACAGAGATGGTTAGGTGTCTCCATGTTCAACATATTGATTACCACAGACAGATGATTAGTGTCTCCATATTCAACATATTGATTACCACAGACAGAGATGGTTAGTGTCTCCATATTCAAACAT
>NW_019945807.1:34499-35514 GCF_002910315.2 Salvelinus sp. IW2-2015 | reverse complement strand
CAGTGGAAGAGAAGGAGAGAAGAAGAGAGCGGGCAGGGCTACTCACAGTGGAAGAGAGAGGAGAAGAGAGGGGGCAGGGCTACTCACAGTGGAAGAGAAGGAGAGAAGAAGAGAGGGGGCAGGGCTACTCACAGTGGAAGTGCCAGACCAGTAGGCCGGTCATAAGGGCGATGACAGCAGCGAAGATAACGATGCCGGTCACAGCCCCGACTCTCCCTGGTCCTTTCTTCTTCTCTAACTTCTTACTGTCAGCTGCTGGGAGGAACGTCACATCCTGGTCCCAGTCCCTGTCCTGAGAGAGGAGAGAGAGGGGGACGTAAGACACTGTCATGCCGACAAGATGCCATGTAGATATTAGGAATATACAACAATCTTAAATCTGAGACCTGGAAACCATGCTTATACGTTTGACAGCCTTGAGCCTTCAATTGTATAAAAACATCCAAAAACAAAGACCTATAGCATATTGCTTTTGAATGCACTGGTGAGGCTCTACGCCGACACGCTGGTGAGGCTCTACGCCGACACGCTGGTGAGGCTCTACGCCGACACGCTGGTGAGGCTCTACGCCGACACGCTGGTGAGGCTCTACACCGACACGCTGGTGAGGCTCTACGCTGGTGAGGCTCTACACCGACACGCTGGTGAGGCTCTACTCTGGTGAGGCTCTACGCCGACACGCTGGTGAGGCTCTACGCTGGTGAGGCTCTACGCCGACACGCTGGTGAGGCTCTACGCCGACACGCTGGTGATACCTCATCTCAGTTTCTCCTAAAAAGCAAGATAGAGACTTTAAGTGCCTAACTGAATTAGATCAACATGTAAGGTACATGTGACCTGTGTCGAGGCCAGTCATGTGACCTGTGTCGAGGCCAGTCATGTGACCTGTGTCGAGGCCAGTAGGTGTGTTTCAGAATTGTGACCACTGTGTTGCGACGTATCACTGACTGACACACAGACCACTGTGTTGTGACGTATCACTGACTGACACACAGACCACTGTGTTGCGACGTAT
>NW_019945807.1:26670-33364 GCF_002910315.2 Salvelinus sp. IW2-2015 | reverse complement strand
GGGTGGGGGGGTGGGGAGGAACAGTTTCACTGAGTTAAATGTTGCCAAACCTGCTAGGAGGGAGCAGGCTGCTAGATGTGGGAGGTCACCACTAAGCACTCGGTCAAATAACTAGAGAGCCTCACTTCAGATAGAAGGTTTTTGAGTTTTGTTGGCTCTTTGCTTATTCTAAGACTATGAAAAGCGAATACATAAAGTAGCAACGCTCTATTTTGGGATTCAACAACACTGTATAACCTAAAGAAGTTATATTGGCTTATAGCCAACGTCAACAACACCTACAGTGACTCAACACCCAGCCTGACAGACAGACTGCCTGACTACAATGACCCACAATGCTCTCTGTGCCAAGACTGCTGTTGGCTCAGACCCGAACACTACAACGCTTACACGGCATCTTCTTTGCCAATAATATTCTCCCTGGGTGGGTCATTCCAAATCAAAACGCACAGGTGGGTCATTCCACCTCAAAAAGCTCGTAACCCACCGTCTCCGATTTAAAAATAAATAGTTTCTGTCGTTAGAAACACAGGTCTAGCATTCCTGAAACATTATTTTGTTAAAATATCATTTGATATGAGAAGATAATTGATTTGAACTCAAAATACACATATAATCTTCAATAAATATAGTACTTTAAAAAATATATATTTAACCTTTATTTAACCAGGTAGACCTGGTTCTCATTTACAACTGTGACCTGGCCAAGATAAAGCAAAGCAGTGCGACAAAAACAACACCAGAGTTACACATAAACAAACACACAATAGAAAAATCTATGTACAGTTTGTGCAGATCAGGGAGGTAAGGCAATAAATAGGCCATAGAGGCGAAATAATGACAAGTTAGCATTAACACTGGAGTGATAGATGTACAGATGAAGCTGTGCAAGTAGAGATACTGGGGTGCAAAGGAGCAAGATAAATAACAGTATGGGGATGAGGTAGTTGGGTGTGCTATTTAAAAATGGGCTATGTACAGGTGCAATGATCGATTAGCTGCTCTGACAACTGATGCTTAAAGTTAGTGAGGGAAATATAAGTCTCCAGCTTCAGTGATTTTTGCAGTTCGTTCCAGTCATTGGCAGCAGAAGACTGGAAGGCGGCCAAAGGAGGTGTTGGCTTTGGGAATGACCAGTGAAATATACCTGCTGGAGCGGGTGCTGCTATGGTGGCCAGTGAGCTGAGATAAGGCGGGGCTTTACCTAGCAAAGACTTATAGATGACCTGGAGCCAGTGGGTTTGGCGATGAAAATGTAGCGAGGGCCAGCCAATGAGAGCATATAGGTCGCAGTGGTGGGTAGTATATGTGGCGGATGGCACTGTGATAGACTACATCCAATTTGCTGAGTAGAGTGTTGGAGGATATTTTGTAAATGACATCGCCGAAATCGAGGATCGGTAGGATAGTCCATTTTACAAGGGTATGTTTGGCAGCATGAGTGAAGGATGCTTTGTTGCAAAATAGGAAGCCGATTCTAGATTTAATTTTGGATTAGAGATGCTTAACGTGATTCTGGAAGGAGAGTTTACAGTCTAACCAGACACCTAGGTATTTGTAGTTGTCCACATATTCTAAGTCAGAACCGTCCAGAGTAGTGATGCTAGTCGGGCGGGCAGCGATCGGTTGAAAAGCATGCATTTAGTTTTACTTGCATTTAAGAGCAGTTGGAGGCCATGGAAGGAGTGTTGTATGGCATTGAAGCTCGTTTGGAGGTTAGTTAATTAACACAGTGTCCAAAGAAGGGCCAGAAGTATACAGAATGGTGTCGTCTGCGTAGATGTGGATCAAAGAATCACCAGCAGCAAGAGCGACATCATATATATACACAGAGAAAAGAGTCGGTCCGAGAATTGAACCTTGTGGTACCCCCATAGAGACTGCCAGAGGTCCGGACAACAGGCCCTCCGATTTGACACACTGAACTCTGTCTGAGAAGTAGTTGGTGAACCAGGCGAGGTAGTCATTTGAGAAACCAAAGCTATTGAGTCTGCCGATAAGAATGCGGTGATTGACAGAGTCGAAAGCCTTGGTCAGGTCGATGAAGACGGCTGCACAGTACTGTCTTTTCTCGATGGCGGTTATGATATCGTTTAGGACCTTGAGCGTGGCTGAGGTGCACCCGTGACCAGCTCGGAAACCGGATTGCATAGTGGAGAAGGTACAGTGGGATTCAAAATGATCGGTGATCTGTTTGTTGACTTGGCTTTCGAAGACTTTAGAAAAGCAGGGCAGGATGGATATAGGTCTGTAGCAGTTTGGGTTTAGAGTGTCTCCCGCTTTGAAGAGGGGGATGACCGCGGCAGCTTTCCAATCTTTGGGGATCTCAGACGATACGAAAGAGAGGTTGAACATGCTAGTAATAGAGGTTGCAACAATTTCGGCGGAACATTTTAGAAAAAGAGAGGGTCCAGATTGCCTAGCCCGGCTGATTTGTACAGGTCCAGATTTTGCAGCTCTTTCAGAACATCAGCTATCTGGATTTGGGTGAAAGAGAAAATGGGGGAGGCTTGGGCAAGTTGCGGTGGGGGGGTGCAGGGCTGTTGACCGGGGTAGGGGTAGCCAGGTGGAAAGCATGGCAAGCCGTAGAAAAATGCTTAATGAATTTCTCAATTATCAATGGATTGCATTCATCGTAGCTGGGATTTTAACAAGGCTAATCTAAAAACAAAACTCCCTAAATTCTATCAGCATATCGATTGTGCTACCAGGGCTGGTAAAACCTTGGATCATTGTTATACTAACTTCAGCGACGCATATCAGGCCCTCCCCCGCCCTCCTTTCGGAAAAGCTGACCACGACTCCATTTTGTTGCTTCCAGCCTACAAACAGAAACAACAAGCTCCCGCGCTCAGGTCTGTTCAACGCTGGTCCGACCAATCTGATTCCACGCTTCAAGACTGCTTCGATCACGCGGATTGGAATATGTTCCGCATTGCGTCCAACAACAACATTGACGAATATGCTGATTCGGTGAGCGAGTTCATTAGAAAGTGCATTGACGATGTCGTACCCACAGCAACGATTAAAACAATCCCAAACCAGAAACCGTGGATTGACGGCAGCATTCGCGTGAAACTGAAAGCGCGAACCATTGCTCTTTCACCAGTCGTGCGCAAGGTGACCGACAAACCGTCGACCGAATGCAAAAGTGTAGCTATTCTCTCCGAAGGCAATCAAAAGAAGCTAGTCCGCAGTCACAGAGACAAATACGAGTGCAAATTCCATCAGCTCAGACAGAAGAGGTATGTGGCAGGGTCACAGTCAATCACAGATTACAAAAGAAAACCAGCCCGTCGCGGGACCAAGGATGTCTTGCTCCGACGCGCTAAATAACTTTTTGCTCGCTTTCTGAGGACAAATACAGTGCACTCGACAACGGCCGCTTACTCAAACTGCGGGCTCTCCTTCACTGCAGCCGAGGTGAGTAAAACATTTAAACGTGTTAACCCCTCGCAAGGCTGCAGGCCAGACGGCATTCCAGCCGCGTCCTCAGAGCATGCGCAGACCAGCTGGCTGGTGTGTTTCCGGACATATTCAATCAATCCTTATCCCAGTCTGCTGTTCCCACATGCTCCTCAAGAGGGCCACCATTGTTCCTGTTCCATGAAACTAAGGTAACTGAGCTAAACGACTACCGCCCGTAGCACTCACTTCCGCATCAATGAAGTGGCTTTGAGAGACTAGTCAAGGACCATATCCCACCCCACCTCACGGACCCTAGACCCACTCCAATTTGCTTACCGACCCAATAGGTCCACAGACCGGCAATCGCAACCACAACTCGCACACTGCCCTACCCATCTGGACAAGAGGAATACCTATGTGAGAATGCCGTTCATCGACTACAGCTCAGCATTTAAACACCTAGTACCGGCCTCTCCAACACTCCGTCATCAAGCTCGAGACCTGGGTCTCGACCCCCTGCCTCTGTCAACTGGTCCTGGACTTCCTGACGGCCGCCCCCAGTGGTGAGTGGGTAGGTGAAGAACACATCTCCACCCCGCTGATCTCAAACACTGGGGCCCCACCAAGGGTGCGTTCTGAGCCCTCTCCTGTACCTCCCCCTGTTACCCAACGACTGCGTGGCCATGCACGCCTCCAACTCAATCATCAAGTTTGGCGATGACACTACAGTGGTAGGCTTGATTACAACAACGACGAGACGGCCTACAGGGAGGAGGTGAGGGCCCTCGAGTGTGGTGTCAGGAAAATAACCTCACACTCAACGTCAACAAAACAAAGGAGAATGATTGTGGACTTCAGGAAACAGCAGAGGGAGCACCCCTATCCACATCGACGGGTCAGTATGGGAGAAGGTGGAAATTTTTAAGTTCCTCGGTGTACACATCACGGACAAACTAATTGGTCCACCACAACGACAGCGTTGTGAAGAAGGCGCAGCAGCGCCTCTTCAACCTCAGGAGGCTGAAGAAATTCGGCTTGTCACCAAAAGCACTCACAAACTTCTACAGATGCACAATCGAGAGCATCCTGTCGGGCTGTATCACCGCCTGGTACGGCAATGCTCCGCCACAACCGTAAGGCTCTCCAGAGGGGTAGTGAGGTCTGCACAACGCATCACGGGGGCAAACTACCTGCCCTCCACGACATCTACACCACCCGATGTCACAGGTAAGGCCATAAAGATCATCAAGGACAACAACCACCCAAGCCACTGCCTGTCACCCCGCTATCATCCAGTCTCTCCCTCCCTCTCTTTTCCTCCCTCTCCACCAACACTCACCCCCTCCTCTCTCTGTTCTCTCTCTCTTCCTCCCCTCCCCCTGTGCTCAGTCTCTCTCTCTCTCTCTCTCGCTCCCCCGCTCCCCTTACCTCTCTCTCCTCTCTCTTCCCTTGTCCCCCCCTCTCTCCCTCTCTTCAAGGCAGGTCAGTACAGGTGCACTAAAAGCCCAGGCCGAGAGAACTGAAAAACTCAGCTCCTCATCTCACGCATCCAGATTTGTTAAACAGCAAAACATTTGCCGGCCGCTGCAATATTGACTAAAGCTCTTTACTAATGGGAAATTATGTAAAAATGTACCACTAGCCACTTTAAACAATGCCACTTAATATAATGTTTACATACCCTACATTACCCATCTCATATGTATATGTATATACTGTACTCTATATCATCTACTGCATCTTGCCATCTTTATGTAATACATGTATCACTAGCCACTTTAAACTATGCCACTTTATGTTTACATACCCTACATTACTCATCTCATATGTATATACTGTACTCTATTGCCCACTGAAGTTGGATACGATGCTGAACTGCAGTCAAGTCAAGACTCTGGTGAGGATGACGAGAACGCAGATGAGCTTCCCTGAGACGGTTTCTGTCAGTTTGTGAAAACAGTTTCATCAGCTGTCCGGGTCGTTGGTCTCAGACAATCCTGCAGGTGAAGAAGCCGAATGTGGAGGTCCTGGGCTGGCGTGGTTAAACGTGGTCAGTGGTTGTGAAGCCGTTTGGACGTACTGCCAAATTCTCTAAAACGACGTTGGAGGCGGCTTATGGTAGAGAAATTAACATTAAATTATGTGGCAACAGCTCTGATGGACATTCCTGCAGTCAGCATGCCAATTGCACACTCCCTCAAAACTTAGAGACATCTGTGGCATTGTGTTTTGTGACAAAACTGCATATTTTAGAGAGGCCATTTATTGTCCCCAGCACAAGGTGCACCTGTGTAATGATCATGTTGTTTAATCAGCTTCTTGATATGCCACACCTGTAAGGTGGATGGATTATTTTAGCATAGGATAAATGCTCACTAACAGTGATGTAAACAAATTGGTGCACAAAATGTGTGAGAAATAAGCTTTTTTGTGCGTATGGAACATTTCTGGGATATTTTATTTCAGCTCATGATACCAACACTGTTGCGTTTATACATTTGTTCAGTATAGATTACAACATCACTACTCTGAAGGGATTATAACGTTTAAGTCACACCCTCTCCGCGTCCTTCACAGTAATAACTGTACATCGACTAGTTCCCTGACAACGGGATCGGTGAATCACCGTGTAGTGGTTTCTGATTGGTTAATTAAATTCCACTCCCACTCCTTTCTACAGCTTTTTAAACACAGAGCTAAATTTAGGTCCAAGAGTTTTTCCTGACAGTGTATGCTATAACTAGGGCCCGGAGTTCGTAGCAATTGTAGCTATCCTGCATCACATGACCTTTTAGTGACTACAATCTATACAATCTATTAGTGACTTCAATCTATACAGACTCTTCATGTTGACATGAAGAGCCTGGTTCCTCTCTAGGTTTCTTCCTGGGTTCTGGCCTTTCTAGGGAGTTTTTCCTAGCCACCGTGCTTCTACACCTGCCATTGCTTGCTGTTTGGGGGGGGGGTTTAGGCTGGGTTTCTGTACAGCACTTTGAGATATCAGCTGATGTAAGAAGGGGCTATATAAATACATTTGATTTGACATGCCATGAAATTTGGTCTTCAGAGACCAACGGTTAGCCTGAAAACAACCCCACTACATAGACACGGTCTTTTAACACCGTCAGTTGCTACCACACCCTCAGGTAGAGATAGACGTGATGGAAGCCTGTCTTTAGCTCAGAGAACATTACAGTGAGAGACCCACAGATGTGTAGCCTTCAGGTGTGTACATTCTCTTACCATTGTATAGGCAGGGAAGCCCCCCCCCCCCCCATCTCACTCT
>NW_019945807.1:0-26645 GCF_002910315.2 Salvelinus sp. IW2-2015 | reverse complement strand
AATCTCAACTCTAGCTCTGCTGCCCCCACCAAAATAAGTCAAACCTTTTATTTGGTTTCATTGTCAATGAACTATTTGTGCCCGATTGCTTGGAAGACTGCAGTGAATGCATGGGATGATGATAGAATATTCTATCAGATCTCTCTTTAGCGACGAGCAGACCAGGGCCACAAAGCAATTACAAAGCAATGAATGACCAGGCTGGCTTTATAGCAATGATGGATCAGGCTAGCTTTATCAGGCCAATGATTGATCAGGCTGCTTTATCAGGCAAATGATGATCAGGCTGGCTTTATCAGGCCAATGAATTGATCAGGCTGGCTTTATCAGGCCAATGATTGATCAGGCTAGCTTTATCAGGCCAATGAATGTCAGGCTGGCTTTTATCAGGCCAATGAATGATCAGGCTGGCTTTATTCAGGCCAATGATTGATCAGGCTGGCTTTATCAGGCCAATGAATGATCAGGCTGGCTTTATCAGGCCAATGAATGAAGGCTGGCTTTATGCCAATGATGATCAGGTCTGGCTTTATCGGGCCAATGAATGATCAGGCTGGCTTTATGGCCAATGTAATGATCAGGCTGGCTTTTTATCGGGCCAATGAATGATCAGGCTGGCTTTTATCGGGCCAATGAATGATCAGGCTGGCTTTATCGGGCCAATGAATGATCAGGCTGGCTTTATCGGCAATGAATGATCAGGCTGGCTTTATCAGGCCAATGATGATCAAGCTGCTTAGTGGCATTGAGGTCAGGCTGGCTTTATCGGGCCAATGAATATCAGGCCAATGAATGACCAGGCTATGCTTTATCAGGCCCATGAATGACCAGGCTAGCTTCATCAGGCCAAATGAATGATCAGGCTAGCTTTATCAGGCCAATGAATTGATCAGGGCCGGCTATCGGGCCAATGAATGATAGCCAATGAGATATCAGGCCAATGAATGATCAGGCCAATGAATCATCAGGCCAATGAATTGATCAGGCCAATGAATGATTCAGGCCAAATGAATGATCAGGCCAATGAATGATCAGCTAGCTTTATCAGGCCAATGCAGAAGCGTACTGTAATGCCATTGCACTATCGAATTAAAGTATTTGATCATTAATGCGTTTAGGACATCAATTTTAAATAGGAGTTGTGTTGGCACTCCTGCTGTAGGTGAGGCTGATGAGACACGTCTAATACGCGCAGAAGCTGCTTGGGCAGGCCTAAAAACGTCAAACGCAAAGCAGCTGGCAGCCGTCTAAACGTCAATATTGCAGTGCAGCCGTCTAAACTCAATACGCAGAGCAGATGTGGGCAGCCTTCTAAACGTCAATATGCAGAGCAGCTTGGGCAGCCTTCTAAACGTCAATACGCAGAGCAGCTTGGCGCACAGCCTTCTAAACTCAATACGCAGGAGCACTTGGCAGCCGTCTAAACGGTCAATACGCAAAGCAGCCGTCTAAACGTTCAATACGCAGAGAACTAATCGGAACGCTGGCCCTTTTCTAAACGTCAATAGCAGAGCAGCTGGCAGCTTAAGCATGAGGCAGCTGCGTTCTAAACGTCAATAGCGAGAGGCAGCTTGGGCAGCTTCAAACGTTTCAAATGCAGAGCAGCTTGGGCAGCCTTCTCAACTATACGCAGGAGGCAGCTTGGGCAGCCTTCGTAAAGTCATATGACAGAGCAGCCTTGGGCAGCCTTTCTAAACGGTCAATATGCGATGCAAGCTTTTTGTGTATTTGCTCCTGCTTTTTTCTTGTGTGTTATCTTTTTTTGTTGCGGGGGATGGCGGAGGGGGGAGGGGGGGGGGGGAGGGGGGGGGGGGAGGGGGGGGGTGGGGGGGGGGTAGGGGGGGGGTAGGGGGGGGGAGGGAGGGGGGGGGGGGCGGGGAGACGGGGGGGTAGGGGGGGAGGGAGGGGGGGAGGGGGGGGAGGGCAGTGGGGGGGGGGAGGGGGGGGGGGGGGGGGGGGGGAGAGGGAGGAAGGGAGGGAGGGGGAGGGCGGGGGGGGGGTGGGGGGTGGGAGGGGGGGAGAGGGGGGGGAGGGGGGGGGGGGGGGGGGGGAGGGGGGGGGGGGGGGGGGGGTGGGGGAGGGGGGGGGCGGGGGGGGGGGGGCGGGGGGTGAGGGGGAGGGGGGGGGGGGGGGGGGGGAGAGGGTGGGGGGGGGGGGGGCGGGGAGGGAGGGGAGGGGGAGGGGGGGGGGGGGGGGGGGGGGGGGGGGGGGGGAGGGGGGAGAGGAGGGGGGGGCGGGGTGGGGGGGGAGGGTGGGGAGGGGGGGGAGAGTTGGGAGGGTGGGGGGAGGAGGGGGGAGGGGGGGGGGGGGGGGAGGAAGGGAGAGTGTGGGGGGGGGGGGAGGGGGAGGGGGAAGGGGGGGGGGGGTGATGGAGGGGAGAGGGGGGAGGGGGGGAGGGGGGGGGGGGGTGGGGGAGGGGGGAGGGGGGGGGGGGGGAGGGCGGTGGGGGGGGGGGGGGGGGGGGGGGGAGTAGGGAGAGGTGGGGGGGGGGTGGGGGGGGGGGGGGTGGGGGGGGGGGGGGGGGGGGAGGGGGGGGGGGGGGGGGGGGGGGGGGGGTGGGGGGGGGGGGGGGGAGGGGGGGGTGGGGGGGGGGGGGGGGGGAGGGGGAGGGGGGGGGGGGGAGGGAGGGGGAGGCGGAGGGGGGGGGGGGGAGAGGGGGAGAAAGGGGGGGGAGGGGGGGTGGGGAGGGGGGGGGGGGGGGGGGGGGGGGGTGGAGGGGGGGGGGGGGGAGGGGTGTGTGAGTGGAGGAGTGGGGGGGGGTGGGGTGTGGAGTGGGAGGAGAAGGGGGGGGGAGGGGGAGGGGGGGGGGGGGGGGAGGGGTGGGGTGGGGGGGGGGGGAGGGGGGGGTGTGGGGGGGGAGGGGGGGGGGGGGGGGAGGGTAGGGGGTGGGGTGGAGGGAGAGTGGAGGGGTGGGGGTGAGAAGGAGTAGGGAAGGGAGGATGGGGGTGGAGGGGGGTGGGGTGAGGTGTGGGGGGGAGAGGGGGGGGTTGTGGAGGGTAGGAAGGAGGGATTGTGGGAGGGGGGTGGGGGTGGGGTGGTAGGAGGGGGGTGGTGGGGTAGTGTGGGGGTGAGGGGAGAGGGGTGGAGGGATGGTGAAGGGATAGTGAGGGGCGGGAGGTAGGGAAGGGGGAGAATAGGGGGAAGGGGGTGGGGGGAGAGGCGATGGGGACATAGGGGGGGTGGGGGGAGGAGAGAGAGTGAGGGGGGAGGGGGGGGGAGAGAGGGGGGAAAGGGGAGTGGGGGGAGAGGGAGGGGGGGGGGTGAGACGGGGGGGTGGGGAGGGTGGAGGTGAAGGGGGTAGAGGTGTGGGGGTGGAGGGTGGGGGGGTGGAGGGTGGGAGTGGAGGTGGTGGGTGGACGGTTGGGGGAGGGGGGGAGAGGTGAGTGGAGGAGGGGGGGGGTTAGTAAGAAGTGGGGAGGAGGGGGGAGGGGAGGGGGGGGCAGTGGGAAAGAAGGAGGGTGGGATGAGAGTGGGAAGAGGAGGGAGGGAGGGGAGGGGGCGAGGGGGGAGGGGGTGAGAGGGTGAGGGGGAGGGGGGAGGGGTGGGGAGGTGAGGTGATGGGGAGTGGAGGGGGGAGGGGGGGAGGGTGAGGGAGGATGTAAGAGGATAGGGGGAATGTGGGGGTGGGGGGAGGGAGGTGGGGCAAGGGGGATGGGGAGGGATGGGGAAGGGGGGGGAGGGGAGTGAGGAAGTGAGTGGGGGGGGGGTGGGGGAGAGGTGGGGGGGAGGAGGGGGAGGAGAGGAGGGGGGAGGGGGGGGAGGGGGGGGGGGGGGGGGGAGGGGGGGGGGGGGGGAGGGGGGGGGGTGGGGAGGGGGGGGGGGGGAGGGGGGGAGGGGGGGGGGGTGGGGGAAGGGGGGGGGGGTGAGGTGGGGGGGGGGGAGGGGGGGTGGGGGGGGGGGGGGAGGGGGGGTGGGGGGGGGGGGGGAGGGGGGAGGGAGGGGGGGGGGGGGAGGAGGGGGGGGGGGGGGGGAGGAGGGGGAGGGGGGGGGAGGGGGGGGAGGGGGGGGGGGGGGGAGGGGGGGGGGGGGGGGATGAGGGGGTGGGGAGGGGGGGGGGGCGGGGGGGGGGGATGAGGGGGGGGGGGGGGGGGGGGAGAAGGGATGGGGGGGGGAGGGGTGGGGGGGGAATAGGAGGGGGGGGGAGGGAGGGGGGGAGGAGGGGGGGGGGAGGGGGGAGGGAGGGGGGGAGGGGGGGGGGAGGGAGGAGGGGGAGGGAGTGGGGGGGGGAGGGGAAGGGGTGAGGGGGTGGAGGAGGGGGGGGGGGGGAGGGGGGGGGGGCGGGGGGGGGGGGGTGGTGAGGGGGGGGGGTGAGGGAGGGGAGATGGGGAGGGGCGGGAGGGGGGGGGGAGGAGGGGGGAGGGGGGGGGAGGGAGGGGAGGGGAGGGGGGGCGGGGGGGGGGGGGGGGGGTGGAGGGGGGGGGGGGTGGGGGGGGGGGGGGGGGGGGAGGGGGGGGGGGGAGGGGGGGAGAGGATGGGGGGGGGGAGGGGGGGGAGGTGAGGGGGGGGGGGGGGAGGGAGGGGTGGAGGGGGGGGGGGGAGAGGGGTGAGAAGAGGAGAGGGGGGGAGGGGGGGAGAGGGGGGGAGGGGAGAGGGAGGGGGTGAGGGGGTGGGGGGGGAGGGGGGAGGGGGGGGGGGAGGGGGGTGGGGGGGGGGGGAAGGAAGGGGGGGGGGGGGGGGGGGGGGGGGGGGCGAGGGGAGAGGGGGGGGGGGAGGTGAGGAGAGGGAGGGGGGGGGGAGGGGAGGAAGGAAGGGGGGGGTGGGGGGGGGGGGGGGGGTAGGAGGGGGGGGGGGGGGGTGGGGTGGGATGGGAGGGAGTGGGAGGGGAGGGGGGTGGGGGTGAAGTGGTAGGGGGGGGGGGGTATGAGGGGGTGAGAAGTGTGAGGAGATGGGAGGAGGAGTGGGGATGGAAGGGAAGGGAGAGGGAGTGGGAGGAGGGGGAGGAGGGATAGGGGAGGGAGGGGTGATGGTGAGGGCGGGGGGGGGGGGGGATGGGTAGTGAGGGGAAGGTGGTGGGTGTCGGGGTGGAGAGGTGGGGGAAGGTGGGAGGGTGAGGAGGGTGAGAGGTGGGGGGGGGGAAGTAGGGAGTGTGAGGGCGGAATGTGAGGAGGGATGATGGGTGAGGGGCAGCTTCTAAACGTCAATACTGTCAGAGCAGCTTTGGGCAGCCTTCTAAAACTGCATATCGCAGAGCAGCTTGGCAGCCTTCTAACGTCAATACGCACGCGCAGCTTGGGCAGCCTTCTAAACGTCAATCTGCAGAGGCAGCTTGGCAGCCTTCTAAACGTCACATATGCTAGAGCTAGCTTGGGCGCTTATACAAACGTTCATACGCAGGCAGCTTGGGCGCAGCCTTCTAAACGTAATGCGCAGAGCAGCTTGGGCAGCTTGCTAAAGCGTCAATACGCAGAGCAGCTTGGCAGCCTTCTAAACGTAATACGCAGAGCAGCTTGGGCAGCCTTCTAAACGTCAATACGGGCAGAGCAGCGCGTCTAAACGTCAATACGCAAAGCAGCCGTTCCTAACGTCAGATACGAGAGCAGCCGTCTAAACGTCATACGCAGAGCACGCCGTCTAAACGTCAATACGCAAACGCGCCCGTCTAAACGTCAAGTACGCGCAGAGCACTGGGGCAGCTGTCCCTAAACGCCCTGATAGTTTACCGCTCTGTCTTATCTGAACAAATGAATGGCACACACACAACTACTAGAAGCTTACATTTGGTGACAGTGGTCTCCAAACAAACAAGCCACCCCCCCACACACACCAAAATAACACCAAAGCAGGAAGTAACGGTCACAGTACCGGGCCTTTCTTGTTGGGGTGTATCTCATTCCAGTGTCCATGTAGTCCATAGTGGCTGGGCGACCCGAATTAAATCTGTTCTGTTTCCTGGTCTCCGTAGGCCAGCTACTCCTCAGGTAATATTGCAGGGGGAGGGAGTGTAGGTTAGGCCTTTTGTCTTCAATGAGTCCTGCGGTCTCATGGGAGATTCACAAACGAGCACACAAATATATATATTAAAAAAAAAACACTGCAACCTAAAGAGTAGCAGTTCAGGAAACCAATTCACTACAATAATATGAACTCGGAGTATTCCTTTGTAGCAAATCGCACTTTTCATGTGGTGTTAGTATCCTCCAGGAATGATCGGAACGGTCCTATGCGGATTCTTGAGGAGTAATTCAATTATTGCAAAACGTTTCTTAACGAAAGCAAAGTTAATCGACACGGGGTGTGATCTACCTGAATTTGTCCCAGAATAGAACGTTCGTTTTAGTTGCAAAACAACTGTTTCGGATGTATGATTACACTCCTGTTGTCGGTACCTGCATAAATTTTGTCCCGGAGCTTCGGGTTTCAGGGCGTGTCTCTTGTTTGAGCGATACTCACCTGTGACTATCAGGCCAATGAATGATCAGGCTAGCTTTATCAGGCCAATGAATGATCAGGCTGGCTTTATCGGGCCAATGAATGATCAGGCCAATGAATGATCAGGCCAATGAATGATCAGGCCAATGAATCATCAGGCCAATGAATGATCAGGCCAATGAATGATCAGGCCAATGAATGATCAGGCCAATGAATGATCAGGCTAGCTTTATCAGGCCAATGCAAAGCGGTACTGTAGATGCCATTGCACTATCAATTAAAGTATTTGATCATTAATGCTTTAGGACATCAATTTAAATAGGAGTGTTGGCACTTCCTGACTGTAGGTGAGGCTGATGAGAACGTCAATACGCAGAGCAGCTTGGGCAGCCGCCTAAACGTCAATACGCAAAGCAGCTTGGGCAGCCGTCTAAACGTCAATATGCAGAGCAGCCGTCTAAACGTCAATACGCAGAGCAGCTTGGGCAGCCTTCTAAACGTCAATATGCAGAGCAGCTTGGGCAGCCTTCTAAACGTCAATACGCAGAGCAGCTTGGGCAGCCTTCTAAACGTCAATACGCAGAGCAGCTTGGGCAGCCTTCTAAACGTCAATACGCAGAGCAGCCGTCTAAACGTCAATACGCAAAGCAGCCGTCTAAACGTCAATACGCAGAGCAGCCGTCTAAACGTCAATACGCAGAGCAGCCGTCTAAACGTCAATACGCAAAGCAGCCGTCTAAACGTCAATACGCAGAGCACCTTGGGCAGCTGTCTAAACGCCCTGATAGTTTACCGCTACTGTCTATCTAACAAATGAATGGCACACACACGTACTAGAAGCTTACATTTGTGACAGGTGGTCTCCAAACAAACAAGCCACCCCCCCCACACACACCAAAATAAACACCAGAGGAAGTAACGGTCACAGTACCGGGCCCTTGTTGGGGGTGTATCTCATTCCAGTGTCCATGTAGTCCATAGTGGCTGGCGACCCGATAAATCTGTCTGTTCCTGGTCTCCGTAGGCCAGCTACTCCTCAGGTAAATTCCAGGGGGAGGGAGTGTAGGTTAGGCCTTTTGTCTTCAATGGAGTCCTGCGGTCTCAGGAGATTCACAAACGAGCAACAACAAAATATATATATTAAAAAAAAAACACTGCAACCTAAAGAGTACAGTTCAGGAAACCAATTTCAATACAATCAATATGAACTCGGAGTATTTCCTTTGTAGCAAATCGCACTTTTAGTGGTGTAGTATCCTCCAGGAATGATCGCGAACGGCCCTATCGCGGATATCTTGAGGAGTATTCATTATTGCAAAACGTTTCTTTAACGAAAGCAAACGTAACGACACGGGGTGTGATCTACCTGAATTTGTCCAATAGAAACGTTCGTTTTAGTTGCAAAACAACTGTTTGGATGTATGATTACACTCCTGTTGTCGAGTACCTGCATAAAGTTGTCCCGGAGCTTCGGGTTTCAGGGCGTGTCTCTGTTTGAGCGATACTCACCTGTGACTTCCTGCATTATTAAGGTGACATTAAAACCAAGAGGGAGAGAGAGAGAAAATAGCTCTTCCCTTCTGTACTTTAACTATTTGCACATCGTTACGACACGGTGTATAAACCGTATATGACATTTGAAATGTCTTTATTCTTTTGGAACTTTTGTGAGTGTAATGTTTACTGTTCATTTTGTATGATCTATTTCACTCGGTTTGGTAATGTAAACATGTTTCCCGTACCAATAAAGCCCCTTGAATTGAGAGATATAGTACACATATCGCCAGATATAGAGAATAAAGCCGTGACTTTACGTAATAATCAATATCTAGATCAATGAATTCGCTTTTCATTAAGAGTTCGAGATGTTGACAATGTATGTTTGTTTTCCCCAGGTTGATTTGACATATTGGTCCCAGGTGCAACCGAACAGGTGTGACAGGTTTCTGATGCGGCGGTAACTAAACACCGGCAGGCGGCGCTAGGGCTTTTGGGCTGAATGTGGCGGGAGAAAATGGGGAGTGTTTTATTTTCATTTGAGATAAAAGGTAGGCTGATGAACATGGCATATTTAATTACATTTTAATCTCTCTTAGATGTAGAATGTAGCATATATCCATTCGTTTAAAAAAAAAAGTGATTATTCATAGAATTCGGTATCGATGTTGAACTCTTTTTGTGATAGGAAGATGAGTCACGGACCAGTATGCACGGGGGTTGTTTTCGTTTAGTCACGCTCAGGTAATTTAGTCTACGTAGACCTACGGTATGACCCACAGGTTTCTGTTACAGGAACATAGGAGTTCCTTCCTGGAATTTCCAGCGGATGACTGGTTATGATGAAACAAGGTATATCAGCATGTGGACCTGTTGTTTGTAGTGACGGGCTATGAATTACAGCTGGGTTATGAATTACAGCTGGGTTATGAATTACAGCTGGGTTATGAATTACAGCCGGGTTATGAATTACAGCCGGGTTATGAATTACAGCCGGGTTATGAATTACAGCCGGGCTATGAATTACAGCCGGGTTATGAATTACAGCCAGGGCTATTGAAAAATTAAGCCGGTTATAATTACAAACCCGGGCTAGAAATTACAGCCGGGTAATGAAATACAGCCGGGCTATGAATTAACAGCCGGGTATGAATTACAGCCGGGCTAATGAATTACAGCCAGGTTTATGAATTACAGCCGGGCTAAATGAATTACAGCCGGGCTATGAATTAAGCCGGTTTCTGAATTACAGCCGGGCGTTGGAAAATCGCCGGGTTAATGAATTACAGCCCGGGGTTATTACAGCTGGGTTTATGAATTACAGCCGGGTTATGAATTACAGCTGGGGGTTTAGAAATTAACTATTTTTCTAACTCATATTGCCATTAGGGTAATGACATGGAAAAACATACAGGAAGTAGGTAGATAAAAACCCCCAAATAAAAGAAGACGAAGCACTTTATGGAAGTAGTGGGTTTATTGATGTGCTTCCCCCTGTAACCAGAATCTGTTTTGTTTCCATTGGTGTCAATCAATCAATTAGTTTGATCACTAATTATGTGATCTCGCAAAAGTCAGCGGTAGTTACGGATGATAGCCGTTAAGAGTGCATAGTGAGACGAACACATACTGAGAAACTGTCACTGGGAGGAGAAAAATATAAAAACAAAAAAAACTTTAAAATAGATATCATTTTCATATGAGAAAATGCACACCAACAGATTAACCCTCCCAAGAGAAGCCATGACCGCAACGGCAAACTATACAGAGACAATTCAGAAGAGAGAGAAGAATCAACTCCTGATTCTACAGTTCCGGTTTGTCTTCCTCCTCCCCCTGTTATTAAAAGTACCTGCACATTGTTCTGTTTCCATCACATTGTCTGCCTGTTTCTCTTTCCATCCACATCTTGTTCGTGTTTCCATCCACATCTGTCTGCCTGTTCTCTCTTTCCATCCACTGTCTGTTTCCATCCACATCTGTCTGCCTGCCTGACTCGTTTCATCCACATCGTTCTGCTGGTCTCTCTTTCCATCCACATCGGTCTGTCGCATGTCTCTCTTTCATCCACATCGTCTTGTCTGCCTGTCTCTCTTTTCCATCACACATCGGTCTGCCTGTCTCTCTTTCTCCATCATCTGTCCTGTTCTGCCTGTTCTTCTTTTCCATCCACATCGGTCCTGTCTGCTCTTCTTTCCATCCCACATCGGTCTGTCTGCCTGTCCTCTTTTTACCATCCACATCGTTCTGTCTGTTCTCTTTCATCCCTTCTGGTCCTGGTCTGCCTTCTCTCTTTTCCATCAACATCGGTCTGTCTGTCTCTCTTTCATCCACATCTGTCTGTCGCCCTGTCTCTCTTTCCAATCCACATCGGTCTGTCTGTCTCTCTTTCCATCCCACATCTGTCTGTCCTGCTGTCTCCTCTTTCCATCCACATCGGTCTGGTCTGCTTCATCCTTCACATCGGTTGTCCTGTTCCTGGTCTGCTTCTCTTTTCTCGTCTGTTGCCTCTCTTTCCATCCACTCGGTCCTGTCTGTGTCTCTCTCTTCACTCCACATCGGTTTTCCTGTCTCTTCCATCACATCGGTCTGTCTCTGTCTTCTTTTCCATCACATCTGTCTGTCTGCCTGTCTCTCTTTCCATCCACATCTGTCTGCATGTCTCTATCTTTCTTCCATCCCCATCGTTTCTGTCGCATCTTCTCTTTCCATCCACATCTGTGTCCTGTCTGTCTGTCTGTCTTCTCTTTTCATCCACATAGTCGGTCTGTTGTCTGTTGTTCTCTGTCTCTTCTTTTCCATCAATGGTCCCTGTTCTGTCTCTCTTTCCCATCACAAATCATGGTCTGTCTTCTGTTCTGTCTGTTCTCTCTCTTTCTGCATCCTCAATCGTCCTGTTTCGTCTCTTCTTTCATCCACATCGTCGTCTGTCTGCTTCCTTTTTCATCCCACATCTGTCTGTCTCTGCGTCTCTGTCTCTCTTTCATCACCAACAAATCGTTTGTCTGAATGTCTCTCTTTCCATCCACATCGGTCTGTCTGCATGTCTCTCTTTCCATCCACATCTGTCTGTCTGTCTGTCTGTCTGTCTGTCTCTCTTTCCATCCACATCGGTCTGTCTGTCTGTCTGTCTGTCTCTCTTTCCATCCACATCTGTCTGTCACAAGCCCCCCAGCGAGTGTGTTTGGTAATGATTTGAGAAAGACTATTCCAAAAACTGTTCTGTGCTTTAGGATCAGCAAAGCCAGCAGGTGTTCAGGTGAATTAAAACATCCATAACTGGTTCTCAGATTCATTTCTACTTGTGCAAAACATGGACTCAGAACCACTACAACCCATCCGAGAACATATCAGGAGCCAAAACATGGACTCAGAACCACTACAACCCATCCGAGAACATATCAGGCAGCCCAAAAACATGGACTCAGAACCACTACAACCCATTCTCAGAACATATCAGGAGCCAAAACATGGACTCAGAACCAACCTACAATACACACCATCCAGAGAACATATCAGGAGCCAAAACATGGACTCAGAACCACTACAACCCATCCGAGAACATATCAGGAGCCAAAACATGGACTCAGAACCACTAACCCATCTCGAGAACATATCAGGAGGCCAAAATATGGTCACTCTTCCATAGTTCATTCACATATGAAATGTGTGGACTATGAACAGGTGATCATCATATTCATTGAGATGGGTCAGGTAGGCGGGTAATAAGGGTAAGTTCAGTCATGAGTCATTGAAGGTGGGTCAGGGGTAATAAGGGTAAGTCTAGTCAGTTCATTGAGATGGGGGTCGAATGGGTCAGGTAATAAGAGGGGTAAGTCTAGTCAGTTCATTGAGATGGGTCAGGGGAGGTAATAGAGGGTAAGTCTAGGTCAGTTCATTGAGATGGGTCGAGGGGCGGGTAATAAGGGGTAAGTCTAGTCAGTTCATTGAGAACTCGGGCGTCGGGGAGGGCGGTATAATACTTAAGAGGATTCCCCGGTTTCACTTAAGGTGAGCCGAGTCCTGGGGTAAGGTGCTGAGTCAGTACTTTAAATCTTGAGAATAGGGGTCTAGGTGTCAACCTTTACTTTACTTGGATCGGTGTGTTTAGGTGTAGGGGTAATAAGGGGTGTTAAGTAATCTATGTCAGATTCATTAAGAGATGGGGGTCATGATCAACGAGGGTATCGGTTAGCCGAGAGTAATAAGGGTGTAAGTCTAGTCTCTAGATTCAATTAAGGGAGACTGGCGTCAACAGGGTGAGGAGTAATTACCATAGGTTTTTGAGTAAGGGTCTATGTCATTTAGCTCATGTGTAGTAGGTAGGCCGTCGAATCTAGTTGCAATTATTTGCAAAAGGTTGGATAATAATGGAGTAGTCTAGTCCCAGTGGATCTTATTTGAGATGGGGTGTCTGTATTGTGGGAGCTGGTAACCATACAACCGGGGGCTGTCAAATTCATAAGTCAGTATCATTGAAGATTGTGGTCGGTATGGTGTATGGTTTTATGGGGCTAACCTCAAGGTGGTAATAGGCCGGACGGCATATATCAGGGTACTAGTTCAGTTGCATGCTGTAAGCACAATAGTGGGTACATATTTATGCGAGGGGTGTGAAGTGGTAATAAGGGGGGTTTAATCGAGGTCTAGTCATATTCATTGAGATATAGGTCAGGTGGGTTTGGTAATAAGGGTTAAGGTCTAGTCAGTTCAATTTGGATTAGATGTGTGTTGTCATGCGAGTGCGGACTTTAAGCAAGGTCCAAATAGGTGCGTAATCTTAGATCAAATATCCATTTGAGTATTGGTTCGAGGGTGGAACTCGAGTGGATCTACAGCTTCATAGAGAACAAGCGCGCAGCAACCGGTAGAGGGTTTAGAGTGTTATATAAGGGGGTGTAAAGTGCGTCTAGTTCAGTCATAAGAAACATGTGGTTCCTACCAGTATCTATATAAAAGGGAAGGGTAATGAAAATAGATGTAGAAAGTACTAGATCTATTCATGAAGGAATGGGTTCAATGTGAGTTATAATAAGGGTGGTATGGTACAGGGTTAAGTCTAGTCAGTTAGTGTGAAAGGAATCGTGGTTATACAGGCGCCAAAAATTCGTCCAATTTTCCCAAGTTTTTAGCGTTAAGGAATAGAGGGGTATAGTCTAGTCAGTTCATTAGATGGGTCATGGTGGTGGGCTGTCGATGACGGCAGCAACGCTCAGTAATAGGTATACTGGTCGGGTAAGTACGTCTATGAGTCAAGTGTCGATTGAGATGGTCTTAAGGGTTGATAGGGTGTCTGTTAGATGGTAAGCTTACTGTATCTATAGAGCGGATCTATATATGGTAATATGAATGGCTGATCGAGTTCGTATAGTAGAATGGTCCAGGTGTAGAGGTTGAGAAGTTAAGTAGAGATATACTTAGTTGTAGAAACCTCCACTTGAGTAGTAGCCCAGGCGGTAATAAGGGGTCCAGTATGAGTGGCCACAGTTCGGATCCCTGAGATGGGCAGGCAGTTCCTAATCACCGTTAAATTTAGGGTGGTTAAAGTAAGTAGGGTGGAATAAGTCTGGTCAATGGGTTTCATTGAAGATGGTCAGGAACGCTTGTTAGGGCGGTTATAGTGAGATGCCAGGGTGTGTTCGAAGCAGCTCTATTCAAGTGGGTTCATGAGATTTGGGTGAGTACAGGTTAGGGTTAAGTGGATTATGAAAGGGGGTAAGTCTAGTCAGTTCATTGAGATGGGTCAGGGGTAATAAGGGGTAAGTCTAGTCAGTTCATTGAGATGGGTCAGGGGGTAGGGGGTAATAAGGGGTAAGTCTAGTCAGTTCATTGAGATGGGTCAGGTAGATAAGGGCGTGTGTCGTTCTTGGTATGCATTCAGGGGTTAGGTAAGCATCTATGTCAGCTTCATTGAGAGTGCGTGTCTAGGGGTAATACTAGGAGGTATTTAGTAGTCATGAGTGTGCTGAGCGGATAGGGTAAGTCTTGAGTCAGTTCATTGAGATGGGTCAAACGGTTATAAGCTGCATAGTAAGAGGAGAGGTTAAGGTTATAGCAATGGTGAATATAGGGGGTAAGTCTAGTCCTAATTATTTAGGTCGAAATCATTTATGAATGGGGTACAAGAGTGAGTCTAAGTTATAGGGTTGAGGCCGCTTATAGGCGTCACTTCCTTAGAAAAAGTTAGGGGGATGGGACCCTTTAAGTTAGGCTTGAAGGGTACCGGATTTTGGTTCAAGGTATAATTGAGAGTAAAAGGTCAAGTATTGGTCTGCGTGAGTATGGTCTGAGTTGTGTGAGATCAGCTGGGGGTCTGTGCACTCTCCAGTCTGTCTGCACACTCTCCTGTCTCTGTCTGTCTGCACACTCTCCTGTCTCTGTCTGTCTGCACACTCTCCTGTCTCTGTCTGTCTACTCTCCTGTCTGTCTGTCTACTCTCCTGTCTGTCTGTCTACTCTCCTGTCTGTCTGTCTACTCTCCTGTCTGTCTGCCCACTCTCCTGTCTCTGTCTGTCTGTCTGGCCGCATCATGCCCGCACCAAAACATCCCAACCCAGCCACCATCCCACAGGCTCAACATCTTCCCTGGTGGAATAAAAACAGCTACTATATATATATATATATATATAATTTTAAACTGTTTATGTATATTTTGTTTGTAATCATAACAAAGAATAGAAAGTATCTGAATTCATGATTTTGTTTTCATTCTTTTTCCTCATTTGTAGTTTTACTATACATCATTTAATTAGGTACAAAGAACCTTCATATACAAGCAATCTATTGAAAAAGACACCAACAACAAGTTATTATGAGAAGACCGTCAGAAGGTATTTGGGGACACTGGTACGATGGGAAAGAAAACGTTAGTGTCCCCATCGCTATGTTGTCAGTCTTCCATGCGTGGCTTGGTTTTTACCTTGTTGCATGTTTTTAAAAACAACAAATAAAAAATAAAAAAAACATCAGAAGAAATGTAATACATCTTGATCTTCAGAGAGTAATCGTAATAATTAATAATTAAAATCACATATTATATAAAACGTAGAGATAGGTACATCTCCTTTTTAAAAGAAACCACATGATTCAAAGGGAGCTGTATAGTACAATAGTAGCAGTAGTTTTAGCAGGATTTTGTCAAGGATCAGTTTAAAACAAATCCAATATATGTATTGTAATCTGATGTAATTATGCAAATGATTTTTGAGGAGTATGTTTTGTTATTGGTCAGTAGTATGTTGCCCCCTCCTCTCTGCTTGGTGCCACAGCGAATCCTAGATCTGCATCTGTTCCAGGTATTTGTAGGTGGGGTTCTCGTAACCGTGGTTCTGCATCTTGCTGAGGTGGCGCTCCTCTGGGGTCAGCATGGGGTCAACCTATCACAGGACAGGTCAGGGGTGAAATAGGCAGAGCTTAAAGGTATCAACAGTCCTGTAATCAAACTCTACGGACGGTTATTTGCCCTGAGCAGAGAGGTTATCTGAGTACAGAGGTTTCGAGGTCAGGTCAGGGGTGAAATAGAACCTGAGCAAAAATAACTTATTATCCAGAGTACAGAGACCTTAGAGAATGGACTGAGCTACAAGTACCGTGTTGTGTGTTTATGCACCATATGCATTGGCTTGTGTGTGTATGCGTTTGTCCACGATGCCATGGCTGATGGTTCCGTACTGTGTGTGTATGCGTTTGTCCACGATGCCGTGGCTGATGGTTCCGTACTGTGTGTGTGTGCGTTTGTCCACGATGCCATGGCTGATGGTTCCGTACTGTGTGTGTGTGTGTTTGTCCACGATGCCATGGCTGATGGTTCCGTACTGTGTGTGTGTGATGTCGCAGCTCACCTCCACAATGCCGTGGCTGATGGTTCCGTACTGTCTCTTCCTCAGAATAACCAGGCTGATCACTATCACCATTGCTATGGCCACCGCTATCACCAGCAGACCAATCAGAGCAGAGCTCCCGAAGCTGAAGTCCTCGCCCAGAGGGCGGTAGGATTCCTAGAGGAGAGAGAGAGAGCGAGAGAGAGCGCGACAGAGCGAGCGAGAGAGAGAGCGAGAGAGCGAGCGAGAGAGAGCGCGACAGAGCGAGAGAGAGAGCGACAGAGCGAGCGAGAGAGAGAGCGACAGAGCGAGAGAGAGAGCGACACAGCGAGCGAGAGATGAGAGCGACGAGAGCGAGAAGAGAGAGCGACACAGACGAGCGAGCGAGAGAGAGCGAGAGAGAGAGGCGACAGAGCGAGCGAGGAGAGAGAGCGACAGAGCGAGAGAGAGAGAAGAGCGACCAGAGAGAGAGAGAGAAGAGAGAGGATGCGCAGAGCAGAGCGAAGGACGAGAGAGCGACACAGCGAGCGAGAGAGAGCGGCGACACAGCGAGCGAGAGAGAGCGGCGACAGAGCGAGCGAGAGAGAGCAGCGACACAGAGCGAGCGAGAGAGAGAGCGACAGAGCGAACAGAGGACAGAGAGAGCGGACAGAGCAGAGCGAGAGAGAGAGAGCGACAGACGGAGAGAGAGAGAGAGCGACAAGCAGCGAGAGAGAGAGCGAGCGACAGAGCGAGCGGGCGAGAGAGAGCGCGACAGCAGGCGAGCGAGAGATAGAGCGCGCAGAGCGAGAGAGAGACGCGACAGAGCGACGCAGAGCAGAGAGCAGATGAGCGGAGAGACGAGCGACAGAGCGACGAGAGAGAGGCGAGCAGAGAGAGCAGAGCGAGAGAGGAGAGCGACAGAGCGAGAGAGAGAGCCGACAGAGCGAGCAGAGAGAGAGCGACGACACAGCGAGCGAGAGAGGAGAGCGACAGAGCGAGAGAGAGGAAGAGCGAGAGAGAGAGCGACAGAGCGAGCGAGAGGAGAGCGCGACACGAGCGAGCGAGAGAGAGAGCGACAGAGGAGAGACGACAGAGCGAGAGAGAGAGAGCGACAGAGCGACGAGAGAGAGAGCGCGACAGAGCGAGAGAGAGAGCGACAGAGCGAGCGAGAGAGAGAGCGCGACAGAGCCGAGGAGAGAGAGAGAGCGACAGAGCGAGCGAGAGCGCGACAGAGAGACAGAGAGCGACAAGAGAGCGACGAGAACAGAGAGACAGAGAGACAGAGAGACAGAGTGACAGAGAGAGACAGAGTGACAGAGAGACAGAGAGACAGAGAGCGACAGAGCGACAGAGAGACAGAGAGACAGAGAGACAGAGAGAGAAGAGAGAGAGAGCGAGAGTTAGTTTGTGTAAAGACAAGAACAAACACTATAAGACATGCATTGATATATTAAAAAAACAATCTTTATCTTGACAATCTAGCTATTTATAACTACCTTACGGTGACTATGTTAAAGCACTGTCATGGTAATAACCCATTGAGTTTGATGCAGGATGAATAGTCCATCTACAGGCAGCCATAGGATCTGTCTGGTCCCACTCACACAGATGCTGAGGTGCCTCAGCTCTTTGTGTGGATAAATACATTCAGTGGAACCTGTGTACATTCCAACACATACATGCATCCATGCAGAAAGTCCCGTCAGATGGTGCAACATGGGAGAGTCAAACCTGGTGCGACGTGTAGATGGGAGTTTCTCCCGCTATGAATAAAACAAGGGACTGTAACGCCGCTTTGGTTTCCCCCTTTATCCCCTTCTTACCCTCCCTCCCGCTTCTTCTCCATCCTACCCTCCGCCCGCATCTTCTCCATCCTACCCTTCCTCTCCTTCGCCCATCCTCCCTCTCTTTCCTTCCCCATCCCTCCCTCTCTTTCGCCTCCTCTCTCGGTCCATTCCCCTACCTACCTCTTACTCTTCCCCATCCCTCCTCTCTTCCTATCCATCCCTCCTCTCTGTCCTTCCCATTCGCCTCGGCCAGCACCCCATGTTAACCAGATGGGGGCACGGGTGGTACTCACCAGCAGTTTCCCCATGTTAACCAATTTGGGGCACTGTGGTGTACTCACCAGCAGTTCCCCATGTTAACCAGTTGGGGGGCACTGTGGTGTACTCACCAGCAGTTCCCCATGTTAACCAGTTGGGGCACTGTGGTGTACTCATCAAGCAGTTCCCCATGTTACCAGATGGGGGCACTGTGCTGTACTCACCAGCAGTTCCCATGTTAACCAGATGGGGGCACTGTGCTGTACTCACCAGCAGTTCCCCATGGTTAACCAGATGGGGGCACCTGTGCTGTACTCACCAGCTCATCACCATGCATAACGCTGACTCTCTCAGCACTGTATATCACTTCCTTTACATCCAGAGTCTCATCAACCACCTGCTGACAGCACACACACACAGGGCCCAGGTTACACCGCTGACATGGCTCGGGGGGTGTGTGTGTGTGTGTGTGTGTGTGTGTGTGTATATGGAATATGTGTCTGTGTGGTGTGATATGGAATATTCTGTGTGTGTGTGTGTGTGTGTGTGTGTGTGTGTGTGTGTTGTGTGTGTGTGTGTGGTGAGAGATATGGAGTAGTGTGTGTGTGTGTGTGATATGGAATATTGTGTGTGTGTGTGTGTGATATGGAATATTGGTGTGTTGAGAAGATATGGAATATTGTGTGTGATATGGAGTATTGTGTGTGGTGTGTGATATGAGTATTATGTATGTGTGTGTGATATGAATATTGTGTGTGTGTGTGTGTGTGAGATATGGAGTATTGTGTGTGTGTGTGTGTGTGTGTGTGTGTATATGGAGTATTGTGTATGTGTGTGTGATATGGAATATTTTGTGGTGTGTGTGTTGTGTGTGGTGAGATATGGAGTATTGTGTATTGTGTGTGTGATATGGAATATTGTGTGTGTGTGTGTGTGTGATATGGAGTATTGTGGTTCATGTACACCTATCTACCATAGTGTGTGTCTGTTGTTGAGAAGGGGCAGAGAAGCATAGAGACTGGTTGTGTGTTTCAGTCTCGTAAAAGATCAGAGTTTATGGTTGTCTAGTTACTAGAGGTTCTCTTAGAAAACAGTTTAATGGTTGTCTAGGTTACCTAGAGGTTCTCTTCAGAACACATGTTTATGGTTGTCTAGGTTACCAGAGGTTCTCTTCAGAACACATGTTTGGTTGTCTAGGTTACCTAGAGGTTCTCTTCAGAACACATGTTTATGGTTGTCTAGCGTTACCTAGAGGTTCTCTTTAGAACACATTTTTATGGTTGTCTAGGTTACCTAGAGTCTCTTCAGAACACATGTTTATGGTTGTCTAGGTTACCTAGAGGTTCTCTTCAGAAAACATGTTATGGTTGTCTAGGTTACCAGAGGTTCCTTCAGAACACATGTTATGGTTGTCTAGGTTACCTAGAGGTTCTCTTCAGAACACATGTTTATGGTTGTTCTAGGTTACCTAGAGGTTCTCTTTAGAAAACACATGTTTATGGTTGTCTAGGTTACCGTAAGGTTCCTGCTACAGCCAAACAACCATTTATAGTTTCACTGTAATATAAAATGTAATGTTTTAACTCTGATTGTTCTGTGTTTGGACTCCACATGTGCAAAAACAATAATACTGTCATGCATTAACAAACATTTAAAAAAGAACACATGACTGCATTACACAAACACAGTTATACGCTTGGCCTTGGATCTGCATGACAAACACATGACAAACACATGACAAAACACATGACAAACACATGACAAACATTCATCTGCAGGATCCAAGAGGGAAGGAGGAGACGTGATGCTTCTTGGTAAATAGAGCATGCAGAGAAAGAAGATAGCTACGTGAAATACTGTGATCCATGGACTATATCCTCTCTGTTTTAGTGGCGATCCATGGACTTATCCTTCTCTGTTTTAGGCGTAATCCATGGAACTATATCCTCTCTGTTTTAGGCGTATCCATGGACTATATCCTCCTGTTTTAGGGGTGATCCATGGACTATATCCTCTCTGTTTAGGCGTAATCCATGGACTATATCCTCTCTGTTTTGTCGATCCATGGACATATCCTTCTGTTTTAGTGGCGATCCATGGACCTATATTCCTCCTGTTTTAGTGGCGATCCATGGACTATATCCTCTCTGTTTTAGGCGTAAATCCATGGACTATTCCTCTCTGTTTTAGTGGCGATCCATGGACTATATCTTCTCTGTTTTAGGGGTGATCCATGGACTTTATCCTCTCTATTTTATGGTTATCCATGGCTATATCCTCTCTGTTTTAGTGGTGATCCATGGACTATATCCTCTCTGTTTTAGTGGCGATCCATGACTATATCCTCTCTGTTTAGTGGCGATCCATGGACTATATCCTCTGTTTTAGTGGTGATCCATGGACGTATATCTCTCTGTTTTAGTGCGATCCATGGACTATATCCTCTCTGTTTTAGTGGCGATCCATGGACTATATCCTCTGTTTAGTGTGATCCATGGACTATATCCTCTCTGTTTTAGTGGCGATCCATGACTATATCCTCTCGTTTTAGTGGCGATCCATGGACTATATCCTCTCGTTTTAGGGTGATCCATGGACTATATCCTCTCTATTTTAGGGTTATCCATGGCTATATCCTCTCTGTTTTAGTGGTGATCCATGGACTATATCCTCTCTGTTTTAGTGGTATCCATGGACTATAGGATGGTGCATCTCATCTAGAGCTTGATGATATATCAGAGCTAAGCAGGTACATTACTATATATAATATATATATATAATATAATAATTCTATACATAGTAATAAGTTAATATATTACTATATATACTACTATATATATTACTATCTATACATATATATATATTACTTATACATACATTACTATATATACTATATATTGCTATCTATATTACTTATTACATAGATTACTACTATACTACTATATATTACAATCTATATATATTACAATCTATACTACGATATATATATTACTTATTACATATATTTACCATCTATACTACTATATATATATATTACTTATTACATATTACTATCTATACTACTATATATATATATTACATATATTACTATCTATACTACTAATATTTACTATATATATTACATATATTACTATCTATACTACTATATATATATTACTATTATATATATATATTACTTATTACATATATTACTTATTACATATATATTACATATTACATATATTACTTATTACATATATTACTTATTACATATATTACTTATCTATATTCATACTACTATATATATTATATATTACTTATTACATTATATTACTATCTATTACTACTTATTACATATATTACTATCTATACTACTATATATTACTTATTACATATATTACTATCTATATTTAGATATACTACTATATATATATATATATATATATATTACTATCTATACTACGATATACTACTATATATATATATATATATATATTACTATCTATACTACTATATATATTACTTATTACTATCTATTGTTAGATATACTTGATCTACTATCATATCTGGATATTCCAGCCTATTCACCAGAACCCTGAGTTGTTTTAGGGTCATTTCAGAGAGTACACACCCCCTGACTTTATACACATTTTGTTGTGTTACAAAATGGGATTAAAATTGATTTAATTGTCATTGGTTTGAACGATCTACACAAAACACGAAGTGGAAGAAAAATAGTAACATTTGTAAAAAATGTAATGTAAAATAAAACACGAATATATCTTGATTAGATAGGTATTCAACCCCCTGATTCAATACATGTTAAAATCACCTTTGGCAGTGATTACAGATGTGAGTGTTTCTGGGTAAATCTCTAAGAGCTTTCCACACCTGGATTGTGCAATATTTGCCAATTATTATTTTCAAAATTCTTCAAACTTTGTCAAATTGTTTGTTGACCATTTACTAGATAACCATTTTCTGGTCTTGCCATACATTTTCAAGCAGATTTAATTCAAAACTGTAACTCGGCCACTCAGGAACATTCACTGTCTTCTTGGTAACCAACTCCAGTGTAAATTTGGCCTTGTGTTTTAGATTGTTGTCCTGCTGAAAGGTAAATTCATCTCCCAGCGTCTGGTGGAAAGCAGACTGAACCAGGTTTTCCTCGAGGGTTTGGCCTGTGCTTATAGCTCCACTACGTTTATTTTTTATCATGGAAAACTCCATGCAACTTATTATATGACTTGTTAAGCAAATGTTTACTCCTGAACCTATTTAGGCTTGACATAATAAAGGGATTGAATACTTATTGACTCAAGAGATTTCCAGAGCTGACAAGGTAAAAATCTGTTGTTCTGCCCCCTGAGTAAGGCAGTTAACCCACTGTTCCCCGGGCCCTGAGCAAGGCAGTTAACCCACTGTTCCCCGGGCCCNCTGAGCAAGGCAGTTAACCCACTGTTCCCCGGGCCCTGAGCAAGGCAGTTAACCCACTGTTCCCCGGGCCCTGAGCAAGGCAGTTAACCCCCTGTTCCCCGGGCCCTGAGCAAGGCAGTTAACCCACTGTTCCCCGGGCCCTGAGCAAGGCAGTTAACCCACTATTCCTCGGGCCCTGAGCAAGGCAGTTAACCCACTGTTCCCCGGGCCCTGAGCAAGGCAGTTAACCCACTGTTCCCCGGGCGCTGAAGACGTGGATGTTGATTAAGGCAGCCTCCCCCTCACCTCTCTGATTCCGAGGGGGTTGGGTTAAAATGCTGAAGACACATTTCAGTTGAATACATTCAGTTGTACAACTGACTAGGTATCCCCCTTTCCCCCTTTCAGCTTTTATTAATTTGTAAACATTTCTAAAAACGTAATTCTACTTTTACGTTACGGGCTTTTGTGTGTAGATCAATGACATAAAATCTAAATGTCCTCCATTTTGAATTCAGGTTGTAACGACAACAACAATGTGGGAAAAGTCCAGGGGTGTAAATACTTTCTGAAGGAACTGTATTTAAGGGGCAGAAGGACATTAAGTTGAGAAGAGGGGATCTCAGACACTGTCCACTATCATTGATTATTGATCAGGTGATCAGCAGTTTACTCTGACTTGTGCTGTTACCACTGAAGTTATACTGTATACAAGATGTCTATAGCGGTGAAAGACGGACGGACGGACGGACGGAAGCACAGTCAGAAAAATACAGGCAGGCGGCCAGGCAGACGGCCGGACAGGCGGCCAGACAGGCGGCCAGACAGGCGGCCAGACAGGCGGCCAGACAGACAGATCTCTCACCATGTTGTTGTTGATCTTGGGCTTGCTGTTGATGATCCTCTCCTCGGCGCCGATCAGCCCGTCCTGGCCGTACATCCCTGAACCTGTAGGGGGCAGGAGAGAGGTTCGAGGTCAGGGATTAGAGGAACAGAAAATAGAGAGGGAGACAGTGGGGTTTTGTGTGACTGTAGTCCAACTGGACTCACTGATGATATTGTTGGAATCAAATTCTTGCTTCAATATACCACATTCTTAATAGTTGCGCCATCCTCTGTGTAGAGCCTCAGGCTTCCTCTTTAGTCCGGAGGTTCAGCAGCTTTACAGGAAACAGTTCTATGGTCTAAACTCCGTGTCCTTTGACCTTCTTCATTAATAACAACTTCCAGAACTCAGTTCAGTCTTATAGAATCTACTGGGTGCCACTAACTGGAGTATAGAGGCAAACACGAAGCTAGGGACCAGACGGTAAATAAATAACATAGAATACACACAAAGAAGATACACCATGAATAAATTAACGGAGAGAGAGAGAGAGCGAGAGAGACACAGAGAGAGAGGGCTGAAGACAGAGAGAGAGAGACAGAGAGAGAGGGCTGAAGACAGAGAGAGAGAGGGCTGGAGAGAGAGAGAGAGAAAGAGAGAGAGAGAGAGAGATGTAGAGAGAGAGAAAGAGAGAGAGAGAGAGAGGTGAAGACGGTCAGGGTTAAGACCACTACTGAATGATTGGTCTTAGTGGAGAACAATCGTCTGTGTTGATTGTCAGGGTTGTCTAGGTTACCTTCTAAATGTAATCCGTTACTAGTTACCTGTCCAACATTTTAATCAGTAACGTAACTTTTAGATTACCCAAACTCAGCGAAGTAATCTGATTACATTCAGTTACTTTTAGATTACTGTCCCCTTTAAGAAGCATTAGAGGAAGACAAACATGTATATTACCAATTGAACGACATCTATTGCAGGATAAATCAATGTTGAAGTTTACATAACTGACCATATATGGATGTTACATTTTACTTTATGGGTTGGTTATGTAGGCTTCTTCTGACCCATCGCTTTCTACTACATATAATAATACGATTAAATTATATCGTCACGTTAAAAACCAAAGTCTATCAGAATTCCAGTCATTACAGTAAATGTTACACCCCGTGATCCTCAAGAACAGGACTTATATGGAAGTTGTGTTACCAGAGTATGACCCCAAAACTAAGGACTTATTAGCCAGTCCTACTCTGTTTATGATTGTGTTGTCACGGACGACTGATTGGGCTCATTGATTCGAGTTGAAAAATAAATAGCGTCGAAAACAGAGAAGTGTCAAAGATTTTTTTGCGCAAACATCCTGAATTTAAAAGTAATCCTCTCAGTAATCAGCTAGTTTTTCAAAAGTATCTGTAATCTGAGTACAATAGTTTTGCTGGAACGTAACGGATATATAACAGTGGGGAGAACAAGTATTTGAATAACCTGCAAAATCGGCAGTGGTTTCCTACTTACAAAGCATGTAGAGGTCTGTAGTTTTTTATTTACATTACATTTAAGTCATTTAGCAGACGCTCTTATCTCAGAGCGACTTACAAGTTGGTGCATTCACCTTATGATGGTCCAGTGAACAACCATCTTTACAATAGTGCATCACATAGGTACACTTAACTGTGAGAGACGGGAATCTAAAACAAATCCAGAAAATCAACATTGTATGATTTCTTAAGTAATTAATTTGCATTTATTGCATGACATAAGTATTTGATACATCAGAAAAGCAGACTTCATATTTTGGTACAGAAACCTTTGTTTGCAAATTACAGAGATGCATACGTTTCCTGTAGTTCTTGACCAGGTTGCACACACTGCAGCAGGGATTTTGGCCCACTCCTCATACAAGACCTTCTCCAGATCCTTCAGTTTCGGGGCTGCGCTGGCAATACGGACTTTCAGCTCCCTCCAAAGATTTTCTATTGGGTTTCAGGTCTGGAGATGACTAGGCCACTCCAGGACCTTGAGATGCTTCTTACGGAGCCACTCCTTAGTTGCCCTGGCTTGTGTTTCGGGTCGTTGTCATGGCTGGAAGACCAGCCACGACCCATCTTCCATGCTCTTACTGAGGGAAGGAGGTTGTTGGCCAAGATCTCGCGATACATGGCCCCATCCATCCTCCCCTCAATACGGTGCAGTCGTCCTGTCCCCTTTGCAAAAAGCATCCCCAAAGAATGATGTTTCCACCTCCATGCTTCACAGTTGGGATGGTGTTCTTGGGGTTGTACTCATCCTTCTTCTTCCTCCAAACACGGCGAGTGTAGTTTAGACCAAAAAGCTCTATTTTTGTCTCATCAGACGACATGACCTTCTCCCATTCCTCCTCTGGATCATCCAGATGGTCATTGGCAAACTTCAGATGGGCCTGGACATGCGCTGGCTTGAGCAGGGGGTCCTTGCGTGCGCTGCAGGATTTTAATCCATGACGGCGTAGTGTGTTACTGATGGTTTTCTTTGAGACTGTGGTCCCAGCTCTCTTCAGGTCATTGACCAGGTCCTGCCGTGTAGTTCTGGGCTGATCCCTCACCTTCCTCATRATCATTGATGCCCCACGAGGTGAGACCTTGCATGGAGCCCCAGACCAAGGGTGATTGACCGTCATCTTGAACTTCTTCCATTTTCTAATAATTGCGCCAACAGTTGTTGCCTTCTCACCAAGCTGCTTGCCTATTGTCCTGTAGCCCATCCCAGCCTTGTGCAGGTCTACAATTGTATCCCTAATGTCCTTACACAGCTCTCTGGTCTTGGCCATTGTGGAGAGGTTGGAGTCTGTTTGATTGAGTGTGTGGACAGGTGTCTTTTATACAGGTAACGAGTTTAAACAGGTGCAGTTAATACAGGTAATGAGTGGAGAACAGGAGGGCTACTTAAAGAAAAACTAACAGGTCTGTGAGAGCTGGAATTCTTACTGGTTGGTAGGTGATCAAATACTTATGTCATGCAATCAAATGCAAATTAATTACTTAAAAATCATACAATGTGATTTTCTGGATTTTTCTGGATAAAAATTACAGACCTCTACATGCTTTGTAAGTAGGAAAACCTGCAAAATCGGCAGTGTATCAAATACTTGTTCTCCCCACTGTATATTTTTCTGTAATCTGTTACTCCCCAACCCTGTTGATGGTTGACCGTTGCAGAGCTGATGTCAGAGCAGACACTGTCAGTATCTGTTAGTGTACGTGCCATCACAGAGTGTCACAGGAGCACTAGGCTAATAGGTTCATCTGTTGACTAGCCAGCGGTTGGTTCGACAAGACAACAACAAAACACAAACAATGAAAATGCAGACAGACACAGCTACAGTTCACTGCACAGGTGTGTTGCCATCACAACACAGCAGAAGCTATTGTACCAGGAGAAGGCCCTGGCTTTTATCTAGAATATTAACAGAGAAGGTCCTGGCTTTTATCTAGAATATTAACAGAGAAGGCCTGGCTTTATCTAGAATATTAACAGAGAAGACCCTGGCTTTTATCTAGAATATTAACAGAGAAGTCCTGGCTTTTATCTAGAATATTAACAGAGAAGGCCCTGGCTTTTATCTAGAATATTAACAGAGAAGGTCCTGGCTTTTATCTAAATATTAACAGAGAAGACCCTGGCTTTTATCTAGAATATTAACAGAGAAGTCCGGCTTTTTATCTAGATTATT
>NW_019945806.1:40721-45858 GCF_002910315.2 Salvelinus sp. IW2-2015 | reverse complement strand
TATATCCTTCACTATAAACCACACTGCATTGTATATCCTTCACTATAAACCACACACTGCATTGTATATTCTTCACTATAAACCACACACTGCATTATATATCCTTCACTATAAACCACACACTGCATTGTATATCCTTCACTATAAACCCCACACTGCATTATATATCCTTCACTATAAACCACACACTGCATTGTATATCCTTCACTATAAAATGTACTTGGTGGATAAAGTTGATTCTGATTCGGTCCAACTAACGTTAACTAGAATAACAAGACACACAACGTTAATGATCTGTAGAKAACTAGCTTAATGTAACTGGTTAGGGGGGAAAACAAAACTACTTTCAATTCTGACCGGTGGAGATAAATAACTAATTAATGAAGGTGCACAGAGGCTAACTAATCATATTCAATATCTAACCAACTAACTCAGCCTCGACACAACCCAAACACACAACTTCGACCAGAGAAAGCACATGTTTATTTTCGTCGGTCTGTGATTTAACCAGACGTTAGCATACCTAACTAGCTACCGTAGCCAGCTAACAACAGTTTGATTGATATCCTTGTCAGCTGTAGTTAAAAGAGTATCAAAGCGGATGTGGCTGGCTAGTTGGTTAAAACGTTCGTTAGCTACGTTACCTTGCTTGAAAAATGGAACACTTCTGAGTTGACAATACGGTTATAAAGCGTGAGAACCGACAGCGTTAGATGTAATATATAACGAGTAATTATTAAAGTCGTTTAACCGGAGTGACGGTTCCTTCTCACGACCTTGTTTTCCTTTTTCGTTTCGCGCCGGCTTCCAAAACTTCAGACCGGAAGTGACGGACACGGCGTCACCTGGGCGACCAGCCAAGAAGTGTTCCCTAGTTACCACAGCAACAACGTCAAAATGTGCTTTTCATCGTAAGAATTTAGGAAAACAAAAAATGAACTTTTTGGTCTTCATTTAAAGTTAAGTTTTAGCACTTTGATTAAGGTTACGGTTTAAAATAATATTTTAAGGAGATAAATTGTATAAATAAGCGGGGTTATGACTTTGTGGCTGTAGTAAAGAGTGACGACCCAGCCGAAAAGGGTGTAATCATAGAAATAGAATGAATAGAACGGTCGTCCCCGTTCAAGTTAACGATGGCATAATGGGTGGACTGGCGGCCATTGCGAGCATACCCATAGGGGCAAAGCAGGAAGTAAAAGCAGGAAGTGTACCCATCAATATCTGCTGGGATTTGTTCGGCTGGCCCTTAAATGTACACAGAGAGCTAACATTAATTATATGCATGTACATCTCTCATGGCTCAAAGTGGAGGAGAGATTGACTWCATCACTACTTGTTTTRTTGTAAGAAGTGTTGACAAGCTGAAATGCACCACGGTGTCTGTTTAAACGACTAGCACACAGCTCACAAGACATGCCACCAGAGGTTTGTCCAGAACAGACTATGGGAGGTGCACAGTACTACATAGAGCCATGACTACATGGAACTCTATTCCACATCAGGTAACTGATGCAGCAGTAGAATCAGATTTAAAAAACAGATCAAAATACCCCTGATGGAACAATGGGGACTGTGAAGAGACACACACACAAGTCAGACAGGACGGATACCACACCACACACATAAAGACACACAACAACGTACAACATGGGGGGGGGGGGGGGGTGGTTGTATTGTAAGATATGTAGAGTAGTAAGACAACATGTAATGTTGTTTATTTGCATGAACCACATCAGTTTAAAAAAACATCCATTAGACATGAACAGTCTACATTCCTATGGAAGTTTTATTTGAGCATTCATAATAACAGGACAGCCATTGCTGTGTGTCCACCGAAAATGAGTTTTTACCAACGTCAGATTTACCATGGTTGAAGAATTCCAGATGAGTTTCACCCAAGTCAAGATTACCAGGGTATAGAGGTTCCAATGAGATATTACCAGTCAGTTAACCAAGGTTAGAGGTTCCAAGTGAAGTTTACCAGTCAGAAGCTTACAGGGTTAGAAGGGTCCAATGAGTTTACCAGTGCAGATTACAGGGTTGAGAGGTTCCAATGAGTTACCAGTCAGATCTTACGCGAGGGTTAGAAGGTTCCATGCGTTTCACCAGTCAGATACCGGTTAGAGTTCCGAAGAGTTTACCGTCACAGATTTAGCAAGGGTTAGAGGTTGCCAATGAGTTTAATCCAGTCGATTACCAGGGTTACGAGGTTCCAATAGTTTACAAGATCAGATTAACCAGGGTTAGAGGTCCATGAGTTTACCAGTCAAGATTAACACAGGGTAGAGTTCCAATGAGTTTATCGCCCAGTCAGATTCCGAGGTTTAGAGATTCCAAATGAGTTTCAAGACTACAGTTCAGGATTAAGCTGGCAGGGTATAAGACGAGGTCAATGAGTTTACCAAGTCAGATGTACGAAGGGTAGAGGTTTTCCAAATGAGTTTAACCAGTCAGATTACCAGGGTTAGAGGTTCAATGAGTTCACCAGTCAGATTACCACGGGGTTTAGAGGTTACCAAACTGAGTTTAACCAGTCAGATTCCAGGAGTTGAGAGGCTTCAATGATTTACCACGTGCAGATTAACCAGGGTTACGAGGTTCCAATGAGGTTTAACCAGTCAGATTACAGGGTTAGAGTTCCAATGAGTTTACAGTCAGATTAACCAAGGGTTAGAGTTCCAATGAGTTTACCAGTCAGATTTCAGGGTTTAGAGGTTCCAATGAGTTAGTAACCCAATCAATTACCAGGGTTAGAGGTTCAAGACCGTTCGTATTCATTAGTATTTCCTATGGTGTAATTGGCATAGAGATAAAATAGAGGAACTCATTCGTGAGGTAAGCCGGGCCGTGTGTTGAGCCCACTGTGAAGGAACATGCGGTTTTTGTTTCTCTTTTTAAAAACATAAAAAGATATGCCTTATAGAAGTAGGACCATGTTAATCAAAAACCATAGCGTGACTGCAGAGAAGACGTGTGTTAATTTCTTAAGGTGCTGCGACTGTGCAAACCACATAGGTTTGTAAGACAAGAAATTGGAAAATGCTGAATAACAAGAAGAGACACAGGAGACTGAGGAATGAGTGTACGAAAAAACCAAACAAATTTAGTTTAACATCTTCACAAAACAAATAAATCCGGAACATTTGAATCCTGAGGTGCTGTTTCTGGCACACACACCGATTTGTTGAGCTAGCAAGTCTAAACCCACAGGCTAAGCCTCTACTGTGACAGGCCAACTCGTAAGTTGAGCAACTAACCACTGACACAGTATAAAAGGAAAAATGCTCTGTGTACTATTTCATGTCGAGTTTCTCTGCTTTAACGCACACTGCGTGGTTGATACAGTGAACCCGTAATATACGAAATGCCATTTAACCATTGTATCGGTTTGAGTTTAAATTAAAATACTTTAAATATATATTCGGTGACTCTGATCCATTTTGTCCCCTACGAATGACCCAGAATTTGGAACTGACGCAAATCTCCGTTTCACCCCACAGTGGAAACGTCAATACTACCCCATAAAACTAGTGGTCAAAAGAAGAAATGTTTCCAAATTGTTTTTTCCGCCATTTCAAATTTTATCCATTGTGGTTGTCGTTATGAAAAAAGTATAAAACGAACAAAAAATGACAGCGCTAACCTATTTCCTTGACATTACCTACCTTGTTTTTTCGCTGAGTCATTACACTGCAGGAAGTACCAGGTACTGTGTGACGAGTCATTACACCTGCAGGAAGTCCAGTAAGCTGAGTGTGATGAGTCAAATACACTGCAGGAAAAGTTCATACCAAGTACTGTGGTGATGAGTCATTACGACTGCAGGTCAGCTACCAGTACTGTGTGATGAGTCATTACACTGCAGGATGTACCAGTACTGTGTGACGAGTATTCAACTGCAGGAAAGTACAAGTAACTGTGTGATGAGCTATTAACTGCGGATGTACCAGTACTGTGTTGATGAGTCATTACACTGGCATGAAGTACAAGTACTGTGTGAACCGAGTCATTACACTGCAGAAGTACCAGTACTGTGTGATGAGTCATTACCACTGCAGGATGTGATCAGTAACTGTGTGATGAGTCATTAAAACAACTGCAGAAGTACCAAGTACTGTGAGTGAACGAGTCATTACACTCGCAGGATGTACTCAGCTAACTGTTGTGAATTGAGTCATTCACAAATATACAAATCCTGAACAGGAAACGTAACCAGTGACTGTTGATGAGTCCATTACAACTGACAGGGAAGTACAGGTACCGGTTGATGGATAGAGTGCAATCTACGGGAAGATAGGAACTGCAGGAAGTACGTACTGTGTGATGAGGTACATTACAAAGACTGCAAGAGAAGGTATAGCCGAGTGGCTGTGATGATGATCATTACACTGAGAAATTGTACCAGTACTGTAGTGATGGTCATTAACTATCTGACAAGGAAGTACCGAGTAATGTGTGATGAGGCATTAACACTGCAGGAGTACCAGTACTGTGTTGATGAGTCATTACAACTGCCAGGGGAAGTACCAGTTACTGTGTGATGAAGTCCATTACACTGGCAGGGATGTATCAGTACGTGTGATGAAGTCCATTAACACTGCACGGAATGTAAACCAGTATGTGTGATGAGTCATTTACCAACTGCAGGAGTACCCAGTACTGTGGTGATGAGTCATTACACTGCAGGATGTATCAAGTACTGGTGTGGATGAAGTCATACACTGCAGGATGTACCAGTAGTGTCGTGATGAGTCATTACACGTGCAGGAAGTACCAAGTACTTGTAGGATGAGTCATTACAACTGCAGGAAGTACCAAGTAGGTGTTGATGAGTCATTACACTGCAGGAAGTACCAAAGTACTGTGTGATGAGTCATTACATAACAAACTGCAAGGAAAGTAACCCAATACTAGGGTGATGAAGTCATTACACTGCAGGAAAGTACACAGTACTGTGTGAGAGTCATTACAACTGAGCAGAAGTACCAGTACTGTTGTGATGAATATACCATTACACTGCAAGGATGTACCAGTAGTGTCGTGTCGAGTCATTAAACAACTGCAGGAATGTACCAGTACTGTGGTGATGAAGTCCATTTTACACTGCCAGGAAGTACCAAGTACCTCCCCATTG
>NW_019945806.1:27204-39098 GCF_002910315.2 Salvelinus sp. IW2-2015 | reverse complement strand
GTCTTTATTTAGACAGGGAGTCAATGCTGAGACCAAGATCTCTGTTCCAGATGAGTCCTGTTCTGCACCACAATAAAACACAACCTACAGATTCATAAACACAATAAAATGCACGTTATTTATACAGATCATGAAAACATTTGTTGTTACACCATGACATATATTGAGGCAAAAATGACAGACAGTAGTCCCAAAAGTGATCTAAATATAACTGAATTTATTGAACATTACAATGTACTTCAATATGATTGAATTTACAGGCCGATCCTGTACTGTAGGCATCATGTAATGAGGTCACATCTCCGTTTTCATTTGAAGATTCATTTCCTTTTCCCTTCGCATGTTTGGAACAATCACAAAGACATTGGCAACTTTGCATTTGTAGTCAATTTGGTAAAAAACAAGCGTTTCCAGGACAACGTTAATATAATGATGGTTTTGGGAAAACAACTCAGGAGATTTAATGATGCTCCTAASGAAGGTTTTAACGATGAACTGAGTCTTAAGATGCTCCTGAAAAACCAACCAGGAGTTGTAATCATTCGCCAAACAGTCTGGCAACTAAAACAAGTGATCAGTAACCATAACAACCGCGATCCGTAACCATAACAGAACACACAAACCTAAGATCGGTAACCATAACAACAGAACATACAGATGATATGGAACAGAGACTTGACAACAGACCTAGAACCAGTTGGTTCTGTGTTTCAGTCTCTCTGGGTCTCCTGTTCTCTCACCCAGAGGATTATGGTTGTATCCTAGAACCAGTTGGTTCTGTGTTTCAGTCTCTCTGGGTCTCCTGTTCTCTCACCCAGAGGATTATGGTTGTATCCTAGGACCAGTTGGTTCTGTGTTTCAGTCTCTCTGGGTCTCCTGTNCAGTCTCTCTGGGTCTCCTGTTCTCTCACCCAGAGGATTATGGTTGTATCCTAGGACCAGTTGGTTCTGTGTTTCAGTCTCTCTGGGTCTCCTGTCCTCTCACCCAGAGGATTATGGTTGTATCTGTGTTAAGTCTGGGTAGGATCTGATATGATTGGTGCCTCTCCCTGCTAGAGGCACCTCTCTCTCCAACCTCTCACATTTCATCAGCTCCGATTAATAAAGTAGTTTTAAAAAATGACTTTTCTGCTTTTTTCCCCTCACTCAGATCGGGTCTGGATCCAACCAGGTCTATATGGAACGGGTCTAGTTGTCCTCGGATCAGGTCTCTATATTAAACAAACTAATTGATGCACTTCGGGTCTGGGTGGGACCCGTGAAGCCCTCTAGTCTGAGGGGCTGTGATTGGCTAGATGCTTCTTCMCTCTCTGGCATCACCACGGTGACGAGGGGCTCTGATTGGATAGTTGCCTCTTTGCTCTCTGGTGTCCCAACTGTGACGAGGGAGGAGCCTGGGCAACGCGGCTCTGGAAGAGGGTCAGCTGATCGAGCAGTGGGAGGGGCATGTCTCTGATGACCAATGGAAGGTCTTCATTGCGAGCAGAGGGTAGATGACAACACTGAGGCCGGACGCTCCACAGAGAAACTAGAGGAAGGAGAGGAACCATCATTTACTACTAATACCATTAGGACATACTATAGGAGAGGCCGGACGTCCACAGAGAAACTAAAGGAGGAGAGGAACCATCATTACTACTACCATATAGAAACTCACCATAAATAATACATCACATAGAACTACATACATAGAACTACCATCACATAAACTCCAATCCATAGAACTACATCACATTAGAACTATCATCACATAACTATCATCCATAGAACTATCATTATATAATCATTATATAGAACTATCATTACATAGAACTCATTACATAGAACTATCATTACATAATCATTATATAGAACTATCATTATATAGAACAATCATTATATAATCATTATATAGAACTATCATTATATAAAACTACCATTACATAAAACTATCATATATAATCATTATATAGAACTATCATTACATAGAACTATCATTATATAGAACTATCATTATATAGAACTATAATTATATAATCATATAGAACTATCATTACATAGAACTATCATTACATAGAACTATCATTATATAATCACATAGAATATCATTACAAAGAACTCATATTACATAGAAACCGTACACCGGTCAGACAGAGAGAGAGGTCAGACAGACTCACCGGTCAGACAGAGAGAGACAGACTCCACCGGTCAGACAGAGAGAGACAGACTCACCGCGTCAGACAGAGAGAGACAGACTCACCGGTCAGACAGAGAGAGACAGACTCACCGGTCAGACAGAGAGAGACAGACTCACCGTCAGACAGAGAGAGACAGACTAACGGTCAGACAGAGAGAGACAGACTCACCGGTCAGACAGAGAGAGACAGACTCACCGGTCAGACAGAGAGAGACAGACTCACCGGTCAGACAGAGAGAGACAGACTCACCGGTCAGACAGAGAGAGACAGACTCACCGGTCAGACAGAGAGAGACAGACTCACCGGTCAGACAGAGAGAGACAGACTCACCGCGTCAGACAGGAGAGAGACAGACTCACCGGTCAGACAGAGAGAGACAGACTCACCGGTCAGACAGAGAGAGACAGACTCACCGGTCAGACAGAGAGAGGACAGACTCACCGGTCAGACACGAGAGAGACAGACTCACCGGTCAGACGAAGAGACAGACTCACCGGTTCAGGACAGAGAAGACAGACTCACCGTCAACAAGAGAGACAGACTCACCGTCAGACGAGAGAGACAGACTCACCGGTCAGACAGAGCAGAGACAGACTCACCGGTTCAGACAGAGAGGACAGACTCACCGGTCAGGACAGAGAGACAGACTTCGCCGGGTCAGACAGAGAGACAGAACTCACCAGTCAGGACAGCAGAGACAGACTCACCGGTCAGACAGAGAGACAGACTCACCGGTCAGACAGAGAGACAGACTCACCGGTCAGACAGAGAGACAGACTCACCGGTCAGACGGAGAGACAGACTCACCGGTCAGACAGAGAGACAGACTCACCGGTCAGACGGAGAGACAGACTCACCGATCTAGCAGTGTTTTCTGTAGCGCGCGACACGCCACCAGAGTTCCGCCCAAGAACATGTGACACACCATGACGTCACGGCAACACTCCATGAAGGTAACCACGGCAGCGGGGTGGAAGGTTCCGTTCCGCGAGATGAGACAGAGGCGGCGGAGACGAGAGCAGCATGACAACGCCTCCCAGAATGCACCGTTACACACCAGGTAGGGCTGCTCCAACCTACCCACACACACATTATATACAGWACCAGTCAAMAGTKYRGACACACCTMCTCATTCAAGGKTTTTTCTTTATTTTTACTATTTTCTACTTWGTAGAATAATAGTGAAGACATCAAAACTATKAAATAACACAWATGGAATCATGTAGTAACCAAAAAAAGTGTTAAACAAATCAAAATATATTTTAGATTTGAGAATCTTCAAATTGCCACCCTTTGCCTTGATGACAGCTTTGCACACTCTTGGCATTCTCTCAACCAGCTTCATGAGGTAGTCACCTGGAATGTATTTCAGTTAACAGGTTTGCCTTATTAAAAGTTAAAATGTGGAATTTCTTTCCTTCTTAATGCGTTTGAGCCAATCAGTTGTGTTGTGACAMGGTAGGGGTGGTATACAGAAGATAGCCCTATTTGGTAAAAGACCGAGTCCATATTACGACAAGAACAGGTTAAATTCAGCAAAGAGAAACGACAGTCCATCATTACTAAGACACGAAGGTCAGTCAATACGGAACATTTCAAGAACTTTAAAAGTTCCTTCAAGCTATATAATATATATAATGTGCATACATAATGTATATAATGTGTATAATAGTATATATAATGTATTTAATGTGTATAATGTGTATATATTATATATATAATGTGTATAATAGTATATATAATCTATATAATGTGTATAATAGTATATATAATGTATTTAATGTGTATAATGTGTAGAACAGTTTGTGGCTAATAAAGAACAGCAGTAAAGAACAGAAAGGCCCGTTGATGGATATATATATATATATAATGTGTATATATTATGTATATAATGTGTTAGTATATAATGTACATATAATGTATCTAATGTGTATATGTGTATAACGTATATATAATGTGTATAATGTATAAATTGTGTATAATGTATCTAATGTGTATATAATGTGTATAACGTGTATATCTAATGTGTATAATGTATATCATGTGTATAATGTATATCATGTGTATAACGTATATATAATGATTATAATGTGTATAACGTATATATAATGATTATAATGTGTATAATGTATCTAATGTGTATATAATGATTATAATGTATCTAATGTGTATATAATGATTATAATGTATCTAATGTGTATATAATGATTATAATGTGTATAATGTATCTAATGTGTATATAATGATTATAATGTGTATATATAATAGTAAATAATATAATAATATATAGAACAGTTTGTGGCTAATAAAGAACATAAAGGCCTGTTGATGTATATATATAATGTATATTATAATATTGTAGTAATATAGTATTATAATATAGTAATACTTGTGTGCAGTTCCTCAGTGTGTATATGGTGTGTGTTAGTGTATATGGTGTGTGTATGGTGTGTGTATGTTAGTGTATATGGTGTGTGTATGTTAGTGTATATGGTGTGTGTATGGTGTGTGTATGGTGTGTGTATGGTTGTGTAATGTTAAAGTGTATATGTGTGTTTATGGTGTCTCACCGTACGTGGGTGAGCTGGGTGCAGTTCTCAGTGTGTATATGGTGTGTATATGGTGTTGTATGGTGTTGTATATTGGTGTGTGTATGGTGTGTGTATGTTAGTGTGGTATGGTGTGTATATGGTGTGTTTAGTTGTCTCACCGTAGCTGGGAGCTGGTGCAGTTCCTCAGTGTGTATATGGTGTGTGTTATGGTGTGTGTATATGGTGTGTGTGGTAGTCTCACCGTAGCTGGGTGAGGTGGGTGCAGTTCCTCAGCTGTGTCGCAGCCCAGGGCGGCGCTGTAGTTCAGGTCTTTAAGGACCCCCCAGGTTGGCCAGAGATAATTGCCCGTAGGTCTCGGCAGTGTTGAGCCACCTGTACCAGCCCGGTCCTTCTTCAGACCCCGGCAACCCCGCAGCGTCAGCCTCCGCAGCCCCGGAACCCCACGCAGAGCCGTAGTAGCGTGTCCCCGACTCCAACCGCGGCTGGCGTTCACACACGTCCTCTGATCACACACACCCTGGCGCAGGGCTCCAGACGCGGCAGGGCGGAGATGAAGCCCGGGCCTGTTAACTCCAGAACTTCCAGACAGGGCAGCCGGCCAGCAGGTACCCAGCCCAGAGGTGCCCTCCCTGGGGGAGAGACCTCGGAGCTGGCCTGTAGGTCTGATGCCCAACGCGTGACGGTTCAGCTCCCAGCAGCCCAGAAGAGAACGGGGACGGGGAGGGAGGGAGGGTGTGGTGAACCGTCGACACAGGGCGGCAGGCGGCAGCGCCAGGGACCGGAGTGTGCGAGTTTGGCCAGGCTGGTACCACAGGTGTGTGTTGGCCTCCAGCCCAGGTGTGTGTGTGTTGTCGTGGTGATAGTGCGTGTGTAACAGGTTGGGTGGTGACAGATTGGGCAGCATAACCAGCCGGCTCATCGCTCGGCAACAAGCTCCTCCTCCTCCCCGCGCTCTACTGCACCTGGATAATTGGGACGGTGTGGCCTATACCGAGCTAAAGATTACAGGCTGACCACAAATCGCGTCGAGTCCTCTCACTCGGGGGCCAGTCAGCGATTGGATGACAGTTTTGTCGTAACGTGGGGCAACGGGAGAAGTTCAGCGCTTTGGGAGCGTTGCTAAAAAGGACCCGTCCTAGGCGACGTGGCGCCAAACCAGGAGCGAGGCAACTGCAGGGCTTCCAGGTCGCCCATGCTGAACGAGGCTATGGCCAATGAGGACGCAGCGCGGCCAGTGGGCGGGGTTTGGACCAGGAACTGAAACCAGGAAGGAGCGGAGACGCTCCGGAACACGAAGCTGAACACAGCGAGGTAGAGGAGGAGTAGAGTCTGGTCACCTAACACACAGCGAGGTAGAGGAGGAGTAGAGTCTTGGTTCACCTAAACACAAGCGAGGTAGAGGAGGAGTAGAGTCCGGTTCACCCTAAACACACAGCGAGGTAGAGGAGGAGTGAGTCCTGGTTCACCTAAACACAACAGGCGAGGTAGAGGAGGGAGTAGAGTCTGGTTCACGCTAAACACACAGCGAGGTAGAGGAGGAGTAGAGTCTGGTTCACACTAACACACAGCGAGGTAAGAGAGGAGTAGAGTCTGGTTCACCTAAAACACACAGCGAGGTAGAGGAGGAGTAGAGTCTGGTTCACTTAAACACACAGCAGGTAGAGGAGGAGTAGAGTCTGGTTCACCTAAACCAACAGCGAGGTAAGGAGGAGTAGAGTCTGGTTCACCTAAACACACACGAGGTGAGGAAGTAGAGTTGGTTCACCTAAACACACAGCGAAGTAGGAGAGTAGAGTCTGGTTCACCTAAAACACAGCAGCGAGGGTAGAGGAGGAGTAGAGTCTGGTTTCACTAAACACACAGCGAGGTAGAGGAGGAGTAGAGTCTGGTTCACCTAAACACACAGCGAGGTAGAGGAGGAGTAGAGTCTGGTACCTAAACACACAGCGAGTGTAGAGAGGCAGTAGAGCTGTTCACGATAACACACAGCGAGTAAGGAGAGTAGAGTCTGGTTCACACTAAACACACAGCGAGGTAGAGGAGGAGTAGAGTCTGGTTCACCTAAACACACAGCGAGGTAGAGGAGCATGAGAGTCTGGTTCACCTAAACACACAGCGAGGTAGAGGAGGAGTTGAGTCTGGTTCACCTAAACACACAGCGAGGTAGAGAGGAAGTAGAGTCTGGTTCACCTAAACACACAGCGAGGTAGAGGAGAGTAGAGTCTGGTTCACCTAAACACACAGCGAGTAGAGGAGGAGTAGAGTCTGTTCACCTAAACACACAGCGAGGTAGAGGAGGAGTAGAGTCTGGTTCACCTAAACACACAGCGAGGTAGAGGAGGAGTAGAGTCTGGTCACCTAAACACAGCGAGGTAGAGGAGGAGTAGAGTCACATTATAAACCCTGACCTTACCTCTCCAGGCGCCAGGTCGGGCAGTAAACTCCTCCAGCTGTTGGTAGTGAGGGAGCACTCTTCTAACCCATCATCAACTGCAAACATACCGTACCCTCCCTACACACACACCCACACACACACACACACACACCATCACACAACACACACGAGGTCAAACCAAAGAAGTTCTAGTTGAACCGTGTCAGTGCGTCTCCACCTGGTGACGTCAGTATGTCCAGCTGAAGCTGTAACTGGAAGAGCGCGATGCAGCAAGGGCACAACGCCGTAACTGGGCTCACACCGCTGTCTCAGCTCCGACAGCCGAGACAGCGAATCAGGCCTCGCCAACTCAGCTGGGCGATCGAAGCCACGCCCACGCTCAAAGCGAGAGATCGGAGGAGGAGGGAGGAGAGGAGGCCGGACAGACCGCATGGGAGGTCACGCCGACAACCACTATAGGTCCAGATGCAACCAGGAGGCGACAGCGAATCAGACGGCGTCGATGGTAGAACCGACACCATAGCAAGCCGCTAAGGCTGAGGGACTGCACGTGATTGGATAATGCTTCAGCACACTGGCGAACTAGCGCCGTCATCTGGCCTGAAGAGGGAGGTTCAGACGAATAAGAGAAATATTTGTACAGTGTGTGTGTGTGTCGGGTGTGTGTGTGTGTGCTTGTGTGTGGTGTAATGAGCGTGTGTGTTAACCGTGTATTCTTCAGACAGTGTGACATGTCAGCAGTGTCTCGTCATAGCAGAGCGTGTGTAGCTTGTCCTCTGAAATGTAGTGTGTGTGTGTGTGTTACCGTGTATTCTTCAAACAGTGTGACCATGGTCAGCAGTGTCTTTGTCATAGCAGAGCGTGGGTAGTCTTGGTCCTCTGATTAGTGTGTGTGTGTGTGTTAGCCGTGTATTCTTCAGACAAGTGTGACCGTGGTCAAGCAGTGGTCTTGGTACGGTAAGCAAGAGCGTGTGTAGCTTATCCTCTGGATGTAGTGTGTTGTGCGTAGTGTGTTACCGTGTATTCCTTCAGACAGGTGAAACCATGGTCAGCAGTGTCTTGGTCCGTAGCAGAGCGTGTGTAGCTTGTCTCTGATGTATGTTGTGTGTGTGTGTTACCGTGTATATCTTCAGACAAGTGTGAATCCATGGTCAGCAGTGTTGGTCGTAGCAGAGCGTGTGTAGCTTGTCCTGATGTACGTGTGTGTGTGTGTGTGTGTTACTGTGTATTCTTCAGACATGTGACTCGTTGGTCAGCAGTGTTCTTGTCATAGCAGAGCGTGTGTAGCTATTGCGGCAGGTCTCGGGAAACGTTATTTCACAAGGTCAGAGGGTGGAAACATAGACCAGGATACTTAAACAAGATCTATCGGAGAAGTCTGACATCCCCGATCGACCGACACCACCCTAACCCGCATCCCTAACACACAGCCTGGGAGAGAGACACGAGAGAGACAGAATATACTCTAATGACCTAAAGAGAATATTCTTCAACTTTTATAATTCAATAGCAAAGGAATTTGAACTATATTTACCTTTAATTTAACTAGGCAAGTCATTAGAACAAATTTTTATTTTCAATGACGGCTAAGCCGGGGAACAGTGGGTTAACTGCCTTGTTCAGGGGCAAGTGGGTAACTGCTTTGTTCAGGGAAACATGGGTTAACTGCTTGTCAGGGGAACAGTGGGTTAACTGCCTTGTTCAGGGGAACAGTGGGTTAACTGTCTTGTTCAGGGGCAAGAACGACGATTTATACTTTCAATCTAGCAACCTTTCGGTTACCTGCCAACGCTCTAAACACTAGCTACTGCCGCCCCTACACTCTAACCACTAGGCTACCTGCCCGTCTACACTCTAACCACTAGGCTACCTGCCCGCCCTACACCTAACCATAGGGTCTACTGCCGCCCTACGCTCTAACACTAGGCTACCTGCCGCCCTAACACTCTAACATAGGCTACCTGCCGCCCACACTCTAACCACTAGGCACTGCGCCCTACACCCTAACCACTAGGCCACCTGCCGCCCCTACACTCTAAACCTATCAGCCTACCTGCGCCTACACTCTAACACACTAGCGACCTGCCGCCTACACTCTAACCACTAGGCTACCTGCCCCCTAACTCTAACACTAGCCGACCTGCCGCCCTACACTCTACCATAGGCCTACCTGCCGCTCCCTACGATCTAAACCACTAGGCTACCTGCGCCCCTACAACTTAACCACAGGTAACTGCCGCCTACACTCTACCATAGGCTCCTGCAGCCCTAACTCTAACCACTAGGCACTTGACGCCCCTACACTCTAACCACTAGGCTAGCTGCCGCCTTACACTCTAACCATAGACTACTGCCACCCCTACACTCTAACCGCTAGACTACCTGCGCCCCTACACTCTAAAACCACTAGGCTAGCTGCCGCCCTACACTCTAACCACTAGCTACTGCCGCTACCTAACGCGGCTACCTGCGCCCTAACTCTTAACACTAGGCTACCTGCCGCCTACACTCTAACCACTAGACTACCTGCCACCCTACATCTACGCTAGACTACCTGCCGCCCCTACACTCTACACTAGGCTAGCTGCGGCCCTACACTCTAACCACTAGGCTAGCTGCGGCCCACACTCTACCACTAGGCTACCTGCCGCCCCTACCTCTACAACTAGCCCTGCCGCCCTACACTCTAACCACTAGGCTACCTGCCCCCCCTCACTCTAACCACTAGACACTGCCGCCCCTAACTCTAACCTAGGTTACCTGCCGCCCCAAAATCATTGAATCCATTTTAGAAAAAGGCTGTAATGTAACAAAATGTGGAAAAAGTCAAGGGGGCTGAATACTTTCTCGAAGGCACTGTATGTTTCTTTAACAGTACATTCTTGGGCTAATCTTGGGCTACCGTCACAAGTCTAGCTAGTCCATGGGGTAACAGTTGGCTAACTACTAGTCTGATTAAATCAGGCTGTAATACACATTCATTGGTATATACGCCTGACACTAATGCTTAAAAAATCATGTAAAATGTTCCTTACAAGCAAAGAGAAATGATGATAAAGATCATGTAAAATGTTCCTACAAGCAAGAGATGATGAATAAAGATATGTAAAATGTTCCTTACAGCAAAGAGAATGATGATAAAAATCATTTAAAACGTACTCCAAGGTTGTCTTTGCGGTTGTCCTTCAGCTGCTCGAAAGTTTTTACAAAATATCCACAGGAAAGTTTTGTTTACCAACTTTTATTGTTATTATTGTATTGTTTACCCAACTTTTTATTGTTATTTTACTTTTTAGAGCCGGTAGGTATTGTGTCTATAGAAAGTCTCACCCCGCCTTAAATATAAAAATGGTGGCGGCAGCATCATGTTATGGGTGTTATGCTTGTCACCTGGGGAGTTTGTCAGGATCAAAGGAAATATGAACAAAGCACAGGTAAAAAGTTGGAGGAAAACCCACTTCAGTCCTCTGAAAAACGAACATCTGGGATGGGGGTTGTATTATTCTGCAAGACAGAACGGCTTTCCAAGACATGTTGAGTGTTCCTCAGTGGTCTCAGTCCTGACAAAAGGCCTGCTGGAGGGAAGGCCCTTTCCTGTTTCAGCATGACAATGCGCCCTGTGCAGAAAGCGAGGTCCATACAGTAATGGTTTGCAAGTCAGGCCCAATGTTCCAACATCTCCAACAACAACCTTCCCAGAAGAGTGGAGGCTGTTATAGCAACAAAAGGGGGACCAATTCCATATTAATGCCCATCGACGAGCAGGTGTCCACATACTTTTGGTCATGTAGTGTACATACCAGCTCTCTAAAAACTCGGGTAAACAATACTTTCCTATGCATCATTTTCCATCAAAATTTTGACAAGTTAAAGGACAAACCACAGACAACCGGTAGCGTAAGTTTAAATGTCATTTTATTGCACCTTCTGGCTAGTAAGGAACATTTTAACGATTMAAGGCATTCGTTTCAAGTTGTAGCTAACTTATACATATACATGAATTGCTTATTACAGCCTGATTAAACCGACTAGCTAGCTACCGACTATCAACAGTACACTTTCATCCAAATATCATACTCACGCAATGCCTTTATTGCCATTTGACAACCGATAAAAATGAAATAAAATCAGACATTGAGTTCGCTGACAAGACAGCACCGGAGTAGGCTAACGTTAGATAGCTAACACCGGTAGACAGCTAACAGTAAGCTAGCTAGTTTAACTAACGTTACACTGGTTTGTTCTACCAACCTGTACAATTTGATTGTCCATATCTTCATCCAATACTCTTCCGTTTACAGACGAAGTCATAGTTTTTGAGTGTTTTTAATCAGTGCATGTCTACCAGCAGACAACTAGCTTCATGTGACAGCTGGGACTACAGGAAGTAAAACGCTCGTCAGTTTGCTGCGTTTCACCCGGAACATTGAGGACGGAACATTTTCCGGAAGCCGAACCTATAAAAGTCTTCCCCAACCCCCAGAGAGGGTTGTCTTCACAATAAAAAAATGAATGTAATTTTCACTCTGAAATGGTTCATTCTGCAGTGTCCACATACTTTTGGTCATGTAGTGTACTACCAGCTCTCTCAAAACTCGGTAAACAATAATTTCCATTGGATATTTTCTATAAAAATTTCGAGAAGTAAAGGACAAACCACACAGAAACCGGTAGCGTAGTTTAAATGTAATTTTATGCACCTTCTGGCTAGTAAGGAACATTTTAACGATTGAAGGCATTCGTTTCAAGCTGTACTAACTTATAAACATGA
>NW_019945806.1:23536-26557 GCF_002910315.2 Salvelinus sp. IW2-2015 | reverse complement strand
AGCTAATAAAATACATAACTGACTTCACTCTCCTTTAGCACCTCAATTGGCAGTTATAATGTTTTCATTATGGTAAACAAGTTCCTCTTTAAGAGGAAAGGTCCTAGCTTGTCTGTCTTGCCCATAGAGATGGAAAGCTGTGACATCTGTGTATCCGTGCCGTTATGGCGTCTGTGACAGCATGGGCATGCCAGTGACGCCCCGTCATTCAGGGCAGGTCCGTTTTGAGCATTTACATTACATTTACATTTAAGTCATTTAGCAGACGCTCTTATCCAGAGCGACTTACAAATTGGTGCATTCACCTTATGATTCCAGTGGAACAACCACTTTACAATAGTGCATCTAACTCTTTTAAGGGGGGGGGGTTAGAAGGATTACTTTATCCTATCCTAGGTATTCCTTAAAGAGGTGGGGTTTCAGGTGTCTCCGGAAGGTGGTGATTGACTCGCTGACCTGGCGTCGTGAGGGAGTTTGTTCACCATTGGGGTGCCAGAGCAGCGAACAGTTTTGAGCCCCACATTTGTTTTTTGGGGCTTGCCTGTTTTGCATGTTATTTTGGCATTAAAACGCGTCACAATCAGTTTGTAAACACTTTTTAAAAATGTAAATAAAGCACATACAAACATGGTCTCTTTCTTGTTTTCTTGAGTAAGGCAGCTCCAAAATGCAGGTGTCACCAGCTCAGTGCTTTCTGTGGTGGAGGGTAGCCAGCGAAAATATGAGCGTTGCGCCATGATTGGCTCAGTGTTCTGTCACTCATGGGGACACTACGTCACCGCCAAGTCTAAGGGTAGAGCTCGAAAAAAATCAAGCCCCCTTGGGTGCTGCCATAGAGTTACATTAGAAGTGCCCATCCAAGAAGGCTCAAGGCCATTGGCCACAGATACAATGACATCAAATCACGTTATATCTACAGTCAGCTTTGATTGGACGGAATGCAGCCTGGATGCTTTGAAGCATGGGTGTGTGCCTCGTTCAAAACAACTGGGAACTTCCGAATCTCTCTCTAATTGCGTATTACAGCCTGATTAAACCGACTAGATAGCTACCGGCTATCGACAGCACACTTTCACCCAAATATCATACTCACGCAATGCCTTTATTGCCATTTGACAACCGATAAAAAATGAAATAAAATCAGACATTGAGTTKGCTGACAAGACAGCACCAGAGTAGGCTAACGTTAGATAGCTAACAAGCTAACACCGGTAGACAGCTAACAGTAAGCTAGCTAGTTTTACTAACGTTACACTGGTTTGTTCTACCAACCTGTACAATTTGATTYTCCATATCTTCATCCAATACTCTTCCGTTTACAGACGAAGTCATAGTTTTTGAGTGTTTTTAATCAGTGCATGTCTAACAGCAGACAACTAGCTTCATGTGACAGCTGGGACTACAGGAAGTAAAACGCTCGTCAGTTAGCTGCGTTTCACCCGGAACATTGAGGACGGAACATTTTCCGGAAGCCGCACCTACAAAGTCTTCCCCCAACCCCCAGAGAGGGTTGTCTTCCCAATAAAAAATGAATGTAATTTTCACTCTGAAATGGTTCATTCTAGCTAATAAAATACATACATGACTTCACTTCTCCTGTAGCACCTCAATTGGCAGTTTATAATGTTMTCATTATGGTAAACAAGTTCCTCTTTAAGAGGAAAGGTCCTATCTTGTCTTGCCCATAGAGATGGAAAGCTGTGACATCTGTGTATCCGTGCCGTTATGACGTCATGACAGAACGGGCATCGCCAGTGACGCCCCGTCATTCAGGGCAGGTCCCTGTTTTGAGCCCCACATTTGTTTTTTGGGGCTCGCCTGTTTTGCATGTTATTTTGGCATTAAAACGCGTCACATATCAGTTTGTAAACAACTTTTAAAAAATGTAAATAAAGCCACATACAAACATGGTCTCGTTCTTGTTTTCTTGAGTAGGGCAGCTCCAAAATGCAGGTGTTTCAGCCTAGCTCAGTGCTTTCTGTGGTGGTGCGGCTAGTCAGCAGAAAATATGGAGCGTTGCGCCATGATTGGCTCACTGTTCTGTCACTCATGGGGACACTACGTCACCGCCAAGTCTAAGGGTAGAGCTCGAAAAAAAATCAAGCCCCCTTGGGTGCTGCCATAGAGTTACATTAGAAGTGCCCATCCAAGAAGGCTCAAGGCCATTGGCCACAGATAGAATGACATCAAATCACGTTATATCTACAGTAGCTTTGATTGGACGTGATGCAGCCTGGATGCTTTGAAGCATGATTTGTGCCTCGTTCAAAACAACTGGGAACTCCGAACCGCAAACTCTGACTTTAGTGAGTTCAAGACAACTGTTAACTCCGAACCGAAACTCTGACTTTAGTGAGTTCAAGACAACTGTTAACTCCGAACCGCAAACTCTGACTTTAGTGAGTTCAAGACAACTGTTAACTCCGAACCGCAAACTCTGACTTTAGTGAGTTCAAGACAACTGTTAACTCCGAACGCAACCTCTGACTTTAGTGAGTTCAAGACAACTGTTAACTCCGAACCGCAAACTCTGACTTTAGTGAGTTCAAGACAACTGTTAACTCCGAACTGCAAACTCTGACTTTAGTGAGTTCAAGACAACTGTTAACTCCGAACCGCCAAACTCTGACTTTAGTGAGTTCAAAGACAACTGGGAACTCGAAGAAAACGAGCTAACGAGAGAAATACGTTTTGAACTTTCATTCAACTCAGAATTGTAAATCCGTAACTCGGGCTCTTTCTAGAGCTACGTCCTGAAGATCACTGACGTCGTCATGATTCAACCTTTTTGGACGCACCACGACCACCCTTCCTGTTCAAGTGACCACAGCGTGAGTCCAAAATGTATTGTATGCTGCTGCATAATGATGTAATATGCCAGGGATATGTATACTGTAGCTGAGAAAGTAATACTAAGTGTATGTTGTGTAGTAAGCTGTTAGTAGCCCATGTGCCTCCCTAATAATTTGCCTGTTTTCACCTCTTAACTCCCTACTGTTCTGACTTGGTGTGCACATGTAA
>NW_019945806.1:0-19275 GCF_002910315.2 Salvelinus sp. IW2-2015 | reverse complement strand
GGCCTCTTTCTAGAGTCTCTGAAGAATCACTGACGTCGTCATGATTTCAACCTTTTTGGAGCACGCCACACCCCCTTCCTGTTCAAGGTGACCACAAGTGAGTCCAAAAATGTATTGTATGCTGCTGCTAAAATGATGTAATATGCCAGGGGAGATACAGTGGGGCAAAAAAGTATTTAGTCCAGCCACCAATATGTGTTGCAAGTTCTCCCACTTAAAAAAGATGAGAAAGGCCTGTAATTTTCATCATGGGTACACTTCAACTATGACAGACAAAATGAGAAAAAAAACTACCAGGAAATCACATTGTAGGATTTTAATTGAATTTATTTGCTAATTATGGTGGGAAATAAGTATTTGGTCACCTACAAACAAGCAAGATTTCTGGTTCTCACAGACCTGTAACTTCTTCTTTAAGAGGCTCCCTCTGTCCTCCACTCGTTTACCGTGATTAATGGCACCTGTTTGAACTTGTATATCAGTATTAAAAGACACCTGCCAACAAAACCTTCAAACAGTCCACACTCAAACTCCACTATGGCAAGACCAAGACTGTCGAAGACACCAGAAACAAATTGTAGACCTGCACCAGGCTGGGAAGACTGAATCTGCAATAGGTAAGCAGCTTGGTTTGAACAAATCAACTGTGGAGCAATTATTAGGAAATGGAAAGACATACAAGACCACTGATAATCTCCCTCGATCTGGGGCTCCATGCAAGATCTCACCCCGTGGGGTCAAAATGATCACAAGAACGGTGAGCAAAAATCCCAGAACCACACGGGGGAACTAGTGAATGACCTGCAGAGAGCTGGGACCAAAGTAACAAAGCCACCATCAGTAACACACTACGCCGCAGGAACTCAAATCCTACAGTGCCAGACGTGTCCCCCTGCTTAAGCCAGTACATGTCCAGGCCCGTCTGAAGTTTGCTAGAGAGCATTTGGATGATCCAGAAGAAGATTGGGAGAATGTCATATGGTCAGATGAAACCAAAATATAAACTTTTTGGTAAAAACTCAACTCGTCGTGTTTGGAGGACAAAGAATGCTGAGTTGCATCCAAAGAACACCATACCTACTGTAGCATGGGGTGGAAACATCATGCTTTGGGCTTTTTTCTGCAAAGGGACCAGGACGACTGATCCGTGTAAAGGAAAGAATGAATGGGGCCATGTATCGTGAGATTTTGAGTGAAAACCTCCTTCCATCAGCAAGGGCATTGAAGATGAAACGTGGCTGGGTCTTTCAGCATTACAATGATCCAAACACACCGCCCGGGCAACGAAGGAGTGGCTTCGTAAGAAGCATTTCAAGGTCCTGGAGTGGCTAGCCAGTCTCCAGATCTCAACCCATAGAAAATCTTTGGAGGAGTTGAAAGTCTGTGTTGCCCAGCATCAGCCCCAAAACATCACTGCTCTAGAGGAATCTGCATGGAGGAATGGGCCAAAATACCAGCAACAGTGTGTGAAAACCTTGTGAAGACTTACAGAAAACGTTTGACCTCTGTCATTGCCAACAAAGGGTATATAACAAAGTATTGAGATAAACTTTTGTTATTGACCAAATACTTATTTTCCACCATAATTTGCAAAATAATTCATTAAAAATCCTACAATGTGATTTTCTGGATTTTTTTCTCATTTTGTCTGTCATAGTTGAAGTGTACCTATGATGAAAGTTACAGGCCTCTCTCATCCTTTTAAGTGGGAGAACTTGACAATTGGTGGCTGACTAAATACTTTTTTGCCCCACTGTATGTATACTGTAGCTGAGAAAGTAATACTAGTGTATGTTGTGTAGTAAGCTGTTAGTAGCCCATGTGCCTCAGCCTAATAATTTGACCTGTTTTCACCTCTAACTTCGCCTACTGTTCTGACTTGGTGGTGCACATGCTAGCCTATTTGTGAGAAATGTAATCTAATATTGTAAGAGCTTAAATCTTCTGCTTATACGCCCCTTTATTTATCCTACGGTTCTGACTTGTTGTACAGGGAGAATACTGTAAGAACGGCCCATGTTTTGAATTCTGTCGCTGTACGGTTTTCAAAAGTGCTCAACAAATAGTTATATTGACTACGTCCATCCTAGCTCGCTCATTAATGTCTTAATCGAAATTACGGATTGCCTCTTCACCCTTGACCCAAATCTAACTGCCTGTAGCTCAGGACCTGAAGCAAGGATATGCATATTATTGATACCATTTGAAAGGAAACACTTTGAAGTTTGTGGAAATATTAAATTAATGTAGGAGAATATAACACATTAGATCTGGTAAAAGATAATAAAAAAGAAAAAAAACATGTTTCTTTTTTTCATCATCTTTGAAATGCAAGAGAAAGGTCATTATGTACTATTCCAGCCCAGGTGCCATTTAGATTTTGGTCACTAGATGGCAGCAGTGTATGTGCAAAGTTTTAGACTGCTCCAATGAACCATTGCATATCTGTTCAAAATGTTGTATCAAGACTGCCCAAACGTGTCTAATTTGTTTAGTAATAACTTTTCATGTTCGTAATTGTGCACTCTCCTCAAACAATAGCATGGTATTCTTTCACTGTAATAGCTACTGTAAATTGGAGAGTGCAGTTAGATTAACAAGAATTTAAGCTTTCTACCCATATCAGATATGTCTATGTCCTGGGAAATGTTACTTACAACCTCATGCTAATCACGTTAGCTCAACCGTTCRGCGGGACACAAACACCGATCCTGTTTAAAGTGCATGGTGATGACGCTCCGTTCCAATAAATATCGAGGGTCTTATTCTGGTGACATGAGCGATGGTTGGTTGCCGTTTGACAAATAAAATAACCCGTTTTTTTCCATCCGTACTAATCTCATCACGTAGTCTATATATCTGCAAGCTGTTGGCTAGACAGCAAGTGCCAAGACTAGAGTGCGCACATTCGCTATGGTAACGCAACAGAATTTGTCGCCAATGCGCCAGTAAAGTTGAATATGGAAACCCATTTAACTTGTATATTTTAGTTGGTACACGGGAATTCAATCTTAAAAAGGTATTTTTATATGCATTGTCATCACGCACAGCCTTTTTCATCAGCAACATATCAATTTGATGGAAACATTTCCGGTAGGAAAAATGCACGTATTGTTTTTAGAATATTTGCATGAAAGGTTTCCATCCAATTGGCGATAGATTTGTGAATAGTCTCTAATCTGCATTAATCAAATCTAGGCATTTTCACCAAACTGACTTGTTGCAGATACAAATCAGTGCGTGATGAGTTAGTGTACATATGTACAGTTTTTCCATTAAAGTTGTCATGTACCTAAATACAAATCTAAAGTTAAATGTTCAACTCCCAATAGTGGTCCCAGAAACCGTCGCTTTAAATAGCAAGTGTGTCTAGTCTAGTTTTTGGTACATACGCGCTGGTCAACAGGTCGCAGACAGTGCGGGTAGGCTCGTCGACATGGAGATCACGGAAAAGAGAATAAAGATAGAGGCAGTCAAGCATCGATCTTTAGATGTACCACAGAAAACCGAAATGAAGAGCGACACCACGGCTGTATTTGACGCAGATCTGCAGTGGGGTTATGAAGAGACCGGAATGAATCAGTCAATTTGTTGTGTCCTCAGACTCCGCCGCTACGGGTAGTACCAGGGTGTAGGAAACACCGATTAAATATAATGAAACGTTAATACCATCCAGCTACTGTCGCTGCCTCAAACAGGCAGTCCTAATAGCGCCGCAAATTAAACCACAGTATAGTTCCTGGCGGTCTGATAACCCTTCTGCTGTCTGAACATGTGTTAGTGGGTTTTGGCCGTTAATCTTTAACCTGGATGTTGTGTATTAGTCTAACACTTTGAAATTAGATGGAAATGCACTTAAACCCTGTGAAGTTAAATTATTTCATCTGTGGTCCAATAACCTGCTTGGTTTCCCCTGAGTCAGTAGGTGGGGACCAACCCATTTAACAGAACGTCCCAGCTTGTCCTATGAAGAAGGCTAAAAATTCACAGCCATTTTGCACTTCAAAATAGTCATTGGATCAATGGCGGATATGGATTTCCCACTGCCATTTCTCATGCAGCCAAATAGATCCCATGTCAAACAGCAGTTATACAACTAGCCTGGATACCAGTCTGTTAGTCAACGGTCCACCCCTCTAGTAATCCATGTCAAACGAAACAGACCTGGTATCCAGGCTAGGAAGTAACCAGATCAACACAGATGCAGGAAGACAAGAGAATACAACCATTTCAATAGACATGTGCACTTTATTGGTTTTGTATTGGTCAGTGTCCACAACAGGAGCCACCTGCCCCCCCCCCCCAGAGAGAGGGGGAACACCTTTAACTCTCATTAGAAAGGTCAAACCTCCTCTCATAACAAAACAAACTGGACCATGTATCTATAAGACTGAAAATACAAAAACAACTGTTTTTATATCAATAACATCATTTACATATTAAGCTTTATTTCCCCCCTCCCTCCACACAGAGCCCAAAGTTAAGGTCCCAAATAAAGCCCTATCCCCTAGGTAACACACTAGATCCCTATGGGCCCTGGTCAATAGTGCACTAGGTAGGGGATAGTGTCGGACAGATACACCTCCATAGAGGTCAATAAGTGGTGGGAACATAAACATGAAGACTGTAACTAACAAGGACGTTTGGAGTCGTGCCGTCAGATGACGCATCACATCCTGTCCATCCAGCCAAAAGGGAAGGCTCTCAGACAACTGACAGCAGGAGAAAACACGCCAGAGTCTGACGGGAGCTCTCAGCGCAACGCTGAGTCGGCGTGCGAGACAGAGTCTTGGTTGGAATGGAAGGAGAGATCTTGGTTGGAATGGAAGGAGAGAGAGAGTCTGTACGGGTCGGTGGTTTAGAAGCATTTACGGTGGACGATGGAGGGACCAGACTCGTCGTATTCCTGCTTGCTGATCCACATCTGCTGGAAGGTGGAGAGAGACGCCAGGATGGAGCCTCCGATCCAGACGGAGTATTTACGCTCTGGAGGGGCGATGATCTGGAGGAGAGACAGGAGGGGGGGGGGACATTAACACGAGTACAGACGTTAACACTGTGTTCTAGCATCTGACCGCAACTGTTAACTACAGGAGAAGCAGACCAACGGATCAGAGACATCTCCACCCGGCACAGCCAGAAGAGGACTGGCACCCTCATAGCCTGGTTCCTCTCAGGTTTCTTCCTAGGTTTTGCGTTTCTAGGGAGTTTTCCTAGCCACCGTGCTTCTAACCTGCATTGCTTTGTTTGGGGTTTTAGGCTGTGGTTCTGTACAGCACTTTGATATCAGCTATGTAAGAAGGGCTTATAAATACATTTGTTAATTTTTAGTCACCTTGATCTTCATGTGGACGGGGCCAGAGAGGTGATCTCCTTCTGCATCCTGTCAGCGATGCCGGGGTACATGTGGTTCCTCGGACAGCACCGTGTTGCGGACAGGTCTTACGGATGTCCACGTCACACTTCATGATGGAGTTGAAGGTTCTCGGTGATACCGCAAGTCCATACCTGGAGAGAGAGGAGACGGCCGTCACTACGGGCACGCAACACAAGATGGCTGCCAGACTGACACGGATCAGCTGTTCCAGAGAGGTTGTTCAAGACTCACCGAAAGGAGGGCTGGAAGAGGGCTCGGGCAGCGGAACCTCTCGTTGCCGATGGTGATGACCTGTCCGTCAGGCAGCTCGTACTCTTCTCCAGGGAGGAAGAGGAGCGGCGGTGCCCATCTCCTGCTCAAGTCCAGCGCCACGTAGCACAGCTTCTCCTATGTGTCGCGCACGATTTCCCTCTCGGCCGTGGTGGTGAAGCTGTAACCTCGCTCCGTCAGGATCTTCATCAGGTAGTCTGTGAGGTCGCGGCCGGCCAGATCCAGACGCAGGATGCGTGGGCAGAGCGTAGCCCTCGTAGATGTGGTACGTGTGGTCACACCGTCACCGGAGTCCATGACGATACCGGTGGTACGGCCGGAGCGTACAGGGACAACACGGCCTGGATGGCCACGTACATGGCGGTGTTGAAGGCTCAAACATGATCTGGGGAAGAAGGGATGAGGTCACGGTGCGAGACTACGGTCTACAGTAGAGGACAGGAGTCACAGCAACCATGCTGTACAGTGAGTCAGAGGGAAAACAACCAATACATTAGTGGAGAAACACAGCAATATTAGAACTGTTGCTGTCCTACAAATGTAACTTCAATATAAACCACTACAGCTCATTCACAGCACTGTCCGAGTCATCAATATTAGTACTGTTCCTGTCCTACAGGTTAGTCTAGTCAGTCTAGATCATTAAATCACTGTCCTACAGGTTAGCCTAGTCCTAGCTAGCAGCCAGCAGGATGCAGAGAGCAGAACAGACCGACAAAGACCTAGCTTCCAGAGGGTGACAGATCAGCAGTAAGGACAGAGGCCTGGAGAGAGAGGAGGAGTGAGCAGGAAGAGAGGGCAGAACTACAGTAAAGGTAGAGGAGGAAGAGGGCAGAACTGTAAAGGTAGAGGAGAGTGACGTACCTGGGTCATCTCTCCCTGTTGGCTTTGGGGTTGAGGGGGCCTCTGTGAGCAGGACGGGGTGCTCCTCTGGAGCCACTCTCAGCTCGTTGTAGAGGTGTGATGCCAGATCTTCTCCATGTCGTCCCAGTTGGTGACGATGCCGTGCTCGATGGGGTACTTCAGAGTCAGGATACCCCTCTTGCTCTGAGCCTCATCTCCCACGTAGCTGTCCTTCTGGCCCATGCCACCATCACTCCCTGGAGACAAGACACAGGTCAGTGACAATGTACTCAATGGAATGTTAAGGCTAATTTACACTATTAATGATGTTAGACTTTACAGGTCAGTTCCAATGATGTTGCTAGCAACACAGAACATCTAAATGACATAGTGTAATATTCTGTAAGTACCCTTTACTAGTGTACTACACCACAAAACAGTCAGTGTAATTTGACTAGAGACAAAGTCAAATGGCTACAAAACATTAAAGTCCCAATAGCAATGTAACAGTATCAACATTCAGATAGCAGATAGTGATATTTCATAATTAGATGACAGACGAGGAGTTAATTATTACCTGATGTCTGGGGCGACCCACGATGGACGGAACACCGCCGAGGAGCATCATCTCCGGCGAACCCGGCCTTGCACATACCGGAGCCGTTATCAACGACCAGGGCGGCGATTTCATCTTCCATTTCTCACCGGGAAGAAAAAACACAAGGAATGAGACTAACGTCTTTACCGGGTGCGCTGCCGGTCACTATTGAGCCAGTTGTACATCAGTGAACGGCCGCTAGGTGGCGCTGAACAGCAACAGTCAGACCGTTCAGTCACTCAGCGTTTCCACAACCAGTCCATTTGCTTTACCGTAAAAATTCATTAATACAATTGGCTTGGGGCTTAATTCAAGTTAGACGTGTAGTCAGGTTATAAAATAGAGAAGTCGTAGAAACAGCGTAGTAGATGACCGTGCCACCTGAGTAACCCCAGACAGCGCCGCCAGACAAAAGGCTGGCTGTATCGGCCGAGCATCACCATATAAGGAAATAGTTGGAGCCCCTGACATGTGTTAGTCTATGACAGCGCCGCTCCCTGGACCGAAAAACAGTCAGACTAAACCAAGGCAGGTCAGTTTACATCTATCCTCAAATCAGTTTCCGAATATAGTTTAGAAAGGAGAGGACACTCCCTGGACCGGGATAAACACCCAGACAGTAACCCAGGCATCAGTTACCTGAAATAGTTTAGAAAGAGACACTCCCTGGACCGGGATAAACACCCAGACAGTAACCCAGGCTAGGTCAGTTATCCTGAAATAGTTTAGAAAGGAGAGGACACTCCCTGGACCGGGATAAACAGCCAGACAGTACCCAGGCTAGGTCAGTTATCCTGAATATAGTTTAGAAAGGAGAGGACACTCCCTGGACCGGGATAAACAGACCCAGTAACCCAGCAGGTCAATATCCTGAATATAGTTTAGAAAGGAGAGCACTCCCTGGACCGGGATAAACACCCAGACAGTAACCCAGAAATATCAGTTATCCTGAATATAGTTTAGAAAGGAGAGACACTCCCTGGACCGGTATAACACCCAACAGTAACCCAGGACAAATCAGTTATCCTGAATATAGTTTAGAAAGGAGCGGACACTCCCTGGACCGGGATAAACAACCAGACAGTAACCCAGGCTAGGTCAGTTATCTGAATATAGTTTATAAAGAGCGGACACTCCCTGGACCGGGATAAACAGCCAGACAGTAACCCAGGCTAAAACAGCATCCTGAATATAGTTTAGAAAGGAGAGACACTCCCTGACCGGATAAAACAGCCAGACAGTAACCCAGACAAGTCATTATCCTAATATAGTTTAAGGTGCTGACACACCCTGGACCGGATAAACAGTCAGACTAACCAAGGCAGAGTCAGCTTTCACATCTATCCTTCAAATAGTTGAAAAGGAGCGCTTCCGTGCTATCAGAATACACTAATGTCTACATGTTAAAGCTTGTAACTTGGCTGGGTGTGGAATGTTACCTATAAAAACAGTGACACATTGACCACATAAGCACTGACTCATCTGTTGAGCAAAACAGTCATAAAATATTTGACAAGTTTCCAACCTACCGTCATTAAAACATATGAGATCATTTCCCTAACTTTTACAGCCTGATTAATGCTATGGAATTGCCAGACACTCTTGAACACTCAGAGCGAGTTACGGTCAAACTCCATTTTGGGAAACAAACTCCGATGTAAATGTTCTGTACATCCGGTAACAGTCATTAACTGTAGACGCCCGTCATGCTAACGATTAATTATCCTACTGTCAATGTCAACGATAACAGACACGCGTTGGCACACCCACTCGGAGATGTTAATAACTAGCTAGATAAATCAACTAGTTAACTACATTTAAAATGACCAGAAAGCACATTTAAACCTGTGTAAACTCTGACCAACGATAACTAGCTGCCCAGGGAAAATACCGCACACCAATAACCTTATGAACATTCTGAAAACGAGTTGGCAGATAACTATCTTAACATCAAATTGCCCCCAACTACAAATGATTAACTTCGACACAAATATAATAATGACAGATGAACTTTTTTTTAAATCACACAATATTCCATCTCTTACCTGTGTTTTAGTGGGGACGAGAGTACCGGCGTTAATAGAAGAACTGGCTGTATACTCCTTTCCCTGCGCAGTGACAAACGTACTGATTAAAGCGTTGCCAAGGCTCCGGGTTTTATATCCGCATTCACCGCAACCCCCCTGTCCATATAAGGCGAACTTTCTGCAGCGCGGCTCCTGATTGGTCGAGGGRGTATCCACTTGGCTTGTCGCATTGAGCCACACCGGGCCTCTGCATTGACAGCCCTTGTTAGAAGGCGGCTAATAAAGTGTAGGCACTAATATAAGGTTAACTACTATACACACAATATAACGTCCTAGCTAACATAACAAGTTCATTGATTAGGATAGGTGTCATCCTATTCAATGATTGGCAAAATATATGTATTATCGATAGTTTCTGTCATGGCCACTGTGATTATGGTTTAAACTAAAATGATAGTGTTGTGTTAGATATCTAACGTAGAGAGGGATCTTCCTTTGAAATGTAAGTAGGTTTGTATTGGTAACCTACTTAAAGATTCGACGTTACAGCAACAAGGTAACTATAGTCAGGTCGTGATGGGGGGGGGGGCGGCAATGCAAGGCCCAGCTAAGATGTGAGGAACGGTGTTGGTGTAATTTGAGTAAGTGTAAATRTTTGTGTTGTATATACGGACATTCCAGAGGCCAGGGTCATTAGGCCCCGCTGCCCGCTAGCCTGATAATTAGTTTAACTATGTTATATACAGATCTCACATCCCCCACCAGACTGAGACAACACACATCCCCCACCAGAAATACTGGTCCTACACAGGTCTGCCTAGAGAAGAGTAGAGTAGCTGGCTAGAGGCACAAACAGATCTGTTGACCATATTGATATCAAACAGACAGTGGGACTCATGTAGTCCTGTAGTAGGGGTAGGCCTAGGGGTAGGCCTTACCGGGGAGGCTGTTACAATCGCCTCCCCCAAAAAGAGTGAACCCTTATTGAGCCGTGGTCAACAGGTCTGCCTGCGCTGCTGGGAGAACCGGGATGGAGACCCACGAAGGGTGCTACATCTGTCGTTGTTCTTGTGTTGGCTATGGTAGGATGAGGTCAGGGGTCAGAGGTTAATAAATCATTACATACAGGTCCACCATGAGTACAGAGGCTTATGGTAGGATGAGGTCAGGGGTCAGAGGTTAATAAATCATTACAGTACAGGTCCCACCATGAGTACAGAGGCTTATGGTAGGATGAGGTCAGATCAGAGGTTAATAAATCATTACAGTACAGGTCCCACCATGAGTACAGAGGGCTTATGGTAGGATGAGTCAGGGTCAGAGGTTAATAAATCATTACAGTACAGGTCCCACATGAGACAGAGGCTTATGGTAGGATGAGGTCAGGGGTCAGAGGTTAATAAATCATTACAGTACTGGTCCCACCATGAGAACAGAGGGCTTATGGTAGGGATGAGGTCAGGGTCAGAGGTTAAAAATCATTACAGTACAGGTCCCACCATGAGTACAGAGGCTTATGGTAGGATGAGGTCAGGGTCAAAAGGTTAATAAATCATTACAGTACTGGTCCCACCATGAGTACAGAGGGCTTATGGTAGGATGAGGTCAGGGGTCAGAGGTTAATAAATCATTACAGTACTGGTCCCACATGAGTACAAAGGGCTTATGGTAGGATGAGGTCAGGGGTCAGAGGTTAATAAATCATTACAGTACAGGTCCACCATGAGTACAGAGGCTTATGGTAGGATGAGGTCAGGGTCAGAGGTTAATAAATCATTACAGTACAGGTCCCACCATGAGTACAGAGGGCTATGGTAGGATGAGGTCAGGGTTAGAGGTAATAAATCATTACAGTACAGGTCCCACCATGAGTAATGAAATGAACATGAGGCTCACACATCCATACACATACCATCCTGTCTGACACATCCACACCACATACCATCCTGTCTGACACATCCACACCACCATACCATCCTGTCTGACACATCCATACCAACACACCATCCTGTCTGACACATCCATACCACATACCATCCTGTCTGACACATCCATACCACATACCATCCTGTCTGACACATCCACACCACATACCATCCTGTCTGACACATCCACACCACATACCATCTCTGTCTGACACATCCACACCACATACCATCCTGTCTGACACATCCAACACCACACACCATCCCTGTCTGACACATCCACACCACATACCATCCTGTCTGACACATCCATACAACACCATCCTGTCTGACACATCCACAACATCCTGTCTGACACACCACACCATACACCATCCTGTCTGACACATCCATACCACAGCACCATCCTGTGTGACACATCTGATATCACATACCATCCTGTCTGACACATCCATACCACATACATGCCTGTCTGACACATCCCATTAACCACATACCATCCTGTCTGACACATCCATACCACACACCATCCTGTCTGACACATCCCACCACATACGCATCCTGTCTACACATCCACACCACATACCATCCTGTCTGACACATCCACACCACATACCATCCTGTCTGACACATCCACACCACACACCATCCTGTCTGACACATCCACACACATACATCCTGTCTGACACATCCACACACCACAACCATCCTGTCTGACACATCCACACCACATAACCATCCTGTCTGACACATCCACACAATACCATCCTGTCTGACACATCCACACCCACATACATCCTGTCTGACACATCCACACCACAACCATCCTGTCGACACATCCATACCACACACCATCCTGTCTGACACCATCCATACCACAACCATCCTGTCGACACATCCATACAACATACCATCCTGTCTGACACATCCACACCACATACCATCCTGTCTGACACATCCACACCACATACCATCCTGTCTGACAACATCCACACACAACTACCATCCTGTCTGACACATCCACACCACACACCATCCTGTCTGACACATCCACACCACATACCATCCTGTCTGACACATACCACAACCATCCTGTCTGACACATCCACACCACATACCATCCGTCTGACACATCAACCACATACCATCCTGTCTGACACATCCACACCCATCCTGTCTGACACATCCACACCACATACCATCCTGTCTGACACATCCACACCACATACCACCTGTCTACACATCCACACCACATACCACCTGTCTGACACATCCACACCACATACCATCCTGTCTGACACATCCACACCACATACCATCCTGTCTGACACATCCACACCACATACCATCCTGTCTGACACATCCACACCACATACATCCTGTCTGACAAATCCACACCACACACCATCCTGTCTGACACAAATCCACACCACAACCATCCTGTCTGACACATCCACACCACATCCATCCTGTCTGACACATCCACCACCACACACCATCCTGTCTGACACATCCACACCACATACCATCCTGTCTGACACATCCATACCACAACACATCCTGTCTGACAATCCACAACCATCCTGTCTGGACACAACACCGATAACCATCCTGTCTGACACATCCATACCACACACCATCCGTGTACACATCTATATCACATACCATCCTGTCTGACACATCCTACCACATACCATCCTGTCTGACACATCCATACCACATACAATCCTGTCTGACACATCCAAATACCAACACACCATCCTGTCTGACACATCCACCACCACATACCATCCTGTCTGACACATCCACACCACTACCATCCTGTCTACACATCCACACCACATACCATCCTGTCTGACACATCCACACCACACACCATCCTGTCTGACACATCCAGCACCAATACCATCCTGTCTGACACATCCACACCACACACCATCCTGTCTGACACATTCCACACCACAACCATTCCTGTCTGACACATCCACACCACATACCATCCTGTTATGACACATCCACACCACACACCATCCTGTCTGACACATCCACACCACATACCATCCTGTCTGACACATCCACACCACATAAACCATCCTGTCTGACACATCCACACCACACACCATCCTGTCTGACACATCCACACCACATACCATCCTGTCTGACACATCCATACCACACACCATCCTGTCTGACACATCACCAACATCCTGTCTGACACATCCACACCATACACCATCCTGTCTGACACATCCAACCACACACCATCCTGCTGACACATCTGATATCACATACCATCCATGTCTGACACAATTCCATACCACATACCATCCTGTCTGACACATCCCCATACCACATACCATCCTGTCTGACACATTCCCGTACTCACACACACCATCCTGTCTGAACACACTATCCATTCTGACTTCAACACATACATTCTTCTGTCTGACATCCACACCACATACACTGACCATCCAACCACATACATCCTGTCTGACACATCCACACCACACACCATCCTGTCTGACACCATCCACACCACATACCATCCTGTCTGACACATCCACACACACACATCCTGTCTGACACCATCCACACCACATACCATCCTGTCTGACACATCCACACCACATACCATCCTGTCTGACACATCCACACCACAACCATCCTTCTGACACATCCACACCACATACCATCCTGTCTGACACATCCAACCACCACACCATCCTGTCTGACACATCCAACATACACGCTCACACATACCACATACCATCCTGTCGTGACACATCCACACCACATACCATCCTGCTTGACCACATCACCACATACATCTGCTGACACATCCACACCACACACCACCTGTCTGACACATCCACACCACATTACCATCCTGTCTACACATCCACCCACATACCATCCTTCTACACATCCACACCATCCTGTCTGACACATCAAACCACATACCATCCTGTCTGACACATCCATACCACATACCATCCTGTCTGACACATCCCATCCCTTCGACACATCCACATACCATCGTCTGACACATCCACAACCACATACCATCCTGTCTGACACATCCAACCACATACCATCCTGTCTGACACATCCACACCACATACCATCCTGTCTGACACATCCAACCACATACCATCCTGTCTGACACATCCACACCACAACCATCCTGTCTGACACATCCACACCACATACCATCCTGTCTGACACATCCACACCACATACCATCCTGTCTGACACATCCACACCACATACCACCCTGTCTGACACATCCAACCCACACCATCCTGTCTGACACATCCATACCACATACATCCTGTCTGACACATCCATACCATCATACCATCCTTGTCGACACATCCACACCACATACCATCCTGTCTGACCACATCCACACCACACATCATCCTGTCTGACACATCCACACCACACCCACCATCCGTCTTGACACATCCCACCACACACCACCTGTCTGACACATCCATACCACACACCATCCTGTCTGACACATCCATACCACATACCATTTCTGTCTGACACATCCAAACCACATACATCCTGTCTGACACATCCACACCACATACCATCCTGTCTGACACAATCCACACCATCCTATCTGACACATCCATACCACACACCATCCTGCTAGACACATCCACACGCAACATACCATCCTGTCTGACACATCCACACCACATACCAATCCTGTCTGACACATCCACACCACATACCATCCTGTCTGACACATCCACACACATACCATCCTGTCTGAACACCACACCCACATACCATCCTGTCTGACACATCCACACCACATACCATCCTTGTCTGACACATCCACACCACATACATCCTGTCTGACACATCCATACCACACATCATCCTGTCTGACACATCCAACCACATACCATCGTCTACACATCACCCCACCTCGTCTGACACACCACCACACCATCTTCTGACACATCCACCCACATACCATCCTGTCTGACACATCCACACCACACATCATCCTGTCTGACACATCCACACCACATACCATCCTGTCTGACACATCCATACCACATCATCCTGTCTGACACATCCACACCACAACCATCCTGTCTGACACATCCACACCACATACCATCCTATCGACACATCCATACACACATACCATCCTGTCTGACACATCCACACCACATACCATCCTGTCTGACACATCCACACCACACACCATCCTGTCTGACACATCCACACCACATACTATCCTGTCTGACACATCCACACCACATACCATCCTGTCTGACACATCCACCACCACATACCATCCTGTCTGACACATCCACACCACATACCATCCTGTCTGACACATCCACACCACATACCATCCATGCTGACACATTCCACACCACATACCATCCTGTCTGACACATCCACACCACATACCATCCTGTCTGACACATCCCACACCACATACCATCCTGTCTGACACATCCACACCACACACCATCCTGTCTGACACATCCACACCACCATACCATCCTGTCTGACACATCCACACCACATACCATCCTGTCTGACACATCCACACCACACACCATCCTGTCACACATCACACCACATACCATCCTGTCGACACATCCATACCACACACCATCCGTCTGACACATCCACAACATCCTGTCTGACACATCCACACCATACACCATCCTGTCTGACACATCCATACCACACACCATCCTGTTGACACATCTATATCACATTACCATCCTGTCTGACAACATCCACACCACATACCATCCTGCTACACATCCATACCAACCAACCATCCTGTCTGACACATCCACTACCACACCCATCCTGTCTGACACATCCCACACCACCATACCATCCTGTCTGACACATCCACACCACACCATCCTGTCTGACACATCCACACCACATACCATCCTGTCTGACACATCCACACCACACACCATCCTGTCTGACACATCCACACCACATACCATCCTGTCTGACACATCCACACCACACACCATCCTGTCTGACACATCCACACCACATACCATCCTGTCTGACACATCCACCCACCACATACCATCCTGTCGGAACACATCCACACCACACACCATCCTGTCTGACACATCCACCACACATACCATCCTGTCTGACACATCCACACCACATACCATCCTGTCTGAACACAATCCACACCACATACCATCCTGTCTGACAATCCACACCACACACCATCCTGTCTGACACACACCCACACCACCTACCATCCTGTCTGACACATCCCCACACCACATACCATCCTGTCTGACACATCCACACCACATTACCATCCTGTCTGACACATCCACACCACATACCATCCTCTCGACACATCCCACCACATACCATCCTGTCTACACATCCACACCACATACCATCCTGTCTGACACATCGCACACACCACATCAACCATCCTTCTGACCACACCATACCACACACCATCCGTCTGTACCACACACACCATCCACATAACACCCACCAATCCTGTCTGACACATCCACACCACACACCATCCTGTCTACACATCACACACCCACATACCATCCTGTCTGACACATCCACACCACAACAATCCTTCTGACACCATCCACACCACACACCATCCTGTCTGACACATCCACACCACATACCATCCTATCTGACACATCCACACCACATACCATCCTGTCTGACACATCCACACCACACACCACCCTGTCTGACACATCTGATATCACTGTGGTGTGTGTGTGTGTGTGCTTGCTCTCTGGGCTATGCCTCTCAAACACAGCCCTGGTTGTCATGGTGATGTAGAGAGGTGTGAGCTGTACCTGTGGATCCTGTCTGTGTGACTCACCTGGGGTACAGGTACAGTCAACATGGATCTATCTGGTCATACAGGTGTGGATGAGCCCGAACCACAACATCCTGGCATTAATTATGGTGATGTCACTGGTATGGATGCATTTGTGTCCTCAAACCCCGTGAGGTTTTCAAACTGTTCCATATCTTTTAAATTGTTTAAATAATTCCCCTGACAGTGCTCAGTGGTATATTCAATCGTTTGTGGATCTCCCTGTAGCCGTTACCAGAGTTACGAACATCTGTCTCTGTTGAACTGCCAGTTCTTTGGTTTTCTTCATGGTGTTGAATGACCAAAGGGATATTGCATGTGAGTTACCTCATTGTTATACCCTAGTGAAACAGGAAGTCATGCAATGGCTCAATATAGTTCCTTAGATGAACTTAAATAAGTGGAATTACATTTCCTATGTTTAATTTTGGTAGATGTTATTTACAATCATTTTTAAAGGGTGTCATTAATTGTGAAGCCTTGATTTGAAGGATATTGATTTTTTAATTAAATCAATAAATGGTTTTGATGGGTTCCATTGAAACATTGATAGATTACAGATTCGAACCGGGGACTGTAGTAACGCCTCTTGCACTGAGATGCAGTGCTATAGACGACTGCGCCAGTCGGGAGCCGTGTTGAAGAGGCGTCCATTAAAGAACACCGTCTGTGTTCTGTTAGACAGGTAACTCTTTATCCACATCATAGCAGGGGGTGTAAAGCCATAACACATACGTTTTTCCAGCAGCAGTCTATGATCGATAACTTATTTAGGCTTGTTATAACAAAGGAAAACTTATTGGCTTGAGACATTTCAGCTTTACATTTTATTTTATGTATTAATTAGTAAACATTTCTAAAAACATAATTCCACTTTGACATTATGGGGTGTTGTGGGTAGGCAGGTGACACAACATCTACATTGAATCCATTTTAAAATCAGTCTGTACCAACAACAAGATGTGGAAACAGAGGAAGGAGGTGTGAATCCTTTCTGAAGGTACTGGACCCTCACTACTCCACTGGTACCAAACTGGACCCTCACTACTCCACTGATACCAAACTGGTACCCTGGACCCTCACTACTCCACTGATACCAAACTGGACCCTCACTACTCCACTGGTACCAAACTGGTACCCTGGACCCTCACTACTCCACTGGTACCAAACTGGACCCTCACTACTCCACTGGTACCAAACTGGACCCCTCACTAACTCCACTGGGTACCCAAACTGGACCCTGGACCTCACTACTCCACTGGTACCAAAACTGGTACCTGGACCCTCACTACTCCACTGGTACCAAACTGGACCCTCACTACTCCACTGGTACCAAACTGGACCCTCACTTACTCCACTGGCTACAACTGGTACCCTGGACCCTCACTACTCCACTGATACCAAACTGGACCTGGACCCTCACTACTCCATGATACCAAACTGGACCCTCACTACTCCACTGTACCAAACTGGACCCTCACTACTCACTGGTACCAAACTGGTACCTGGACCCTCACTACTCCACTGGTACCAAACTGGTACCCTGGACCCTCACTACTCCATGATACCAAACTGGACCCTGGACCCTCACTACTCCACTGATACCAACTGGACCCTGGACCCGCCATACTCCACTGGTACCAAACTGAACCCTGGACCCTCCACTACCCATGTACCAAACTGGACCCTACCCTCCACTGATACCAAACTGGACCCTTCACTACTCCACTTGGTACCAAACTGGACCCTCACTACTTCCACTGGTACCAAACTGGACCCTCACTACTCCACTGATACCAAACTGGACCCTCACTACTCCACTGGTACCAAACTGGACCCCTCACTACTCCACTGTACCAAACTGGACCCTCACTACTCCACTGGTACCAAACTGGACCCTCACTACTCCATGTACCAAACTGGTACCCTGGACCTCACTACTCCACTGATACCAACTGGACCCTGGACCCTCACTACTCCACTGTACCAAACTGGACCCTCACTACTCCACTGGTACCAATACTGGACCCTCACTACTCCACTGTACCAAACTGGACCCTGGCCTCACTACTCCACTGTACCAAACTGGACCCTGGACCCTCACTACTCCACTGTACCAAACTGGACCCTCACTACTCCACTGGTACCAAACTGGACCTCACTACTCCACTGGTACCAAACTGGACCCTCACTACTCCACTGGTACCAAACTGGACCCTCACTACTCCACTGGTACCAAACTGGACCCTACACTACTCCACTGATCAAACTGGACCTCCACTACTCCACTGATACCAAACTGGACCCTCACTACTCCCTGGTACCAAACTGAGACCATCTCTCTC
>NW_019945805.1:35541-39107 GCF_002910315.2 Salvelinus sp. IW2-2015 | reverse complement strand
TTTAATAAGTCTAAAAAAATGGATGTAAACTACAGATTGTCCTTTTAAAGTCTATGTCAAAAGGGTAACAACGTTGGAGCATGTTATCCATTAGGGCTATTGGAATATTAATTTTTTTTATCGACTAGAATTAGAGTTGGAATAAAAGGTGGGGAATTTTATTGCTCTAGGCTGGGATCCCGCACTGATGCAGCTGTTGCAGGAGCACATTTTTCACCACTGGCTGTCCACCTGGTTTCAAAAACAGTGATTGATAGGCCAACTTACACTTCTTGAATTTCACCATTGTATTGGGGTTTCAATAACACTTTGAGGTTTGTATACAGCCCATCCACAACCACCAATCCGTGAAAAGCACATATAGTTAAATGAGAGATCAAAGCAAGTGTAGACACCAATAATAATTGATATCCCGTATCGCTGTAGGACTACACCACTGCCTGGCTATCCTTATCATCCAAGAATTTAATCAAGGTGGATATCTTTGATGCCGGACAGGAGTCGCAACCTTTGGGAAGACATAGCTGTGGACTGGCAGACTACAAAAGACCATTCCTGCTCTTTTCCCCCCGTGACCAAAAACGACATTGGTGTGTCATAGTAAGTGCGTCCTGATTGGTGGTCATCAATTTGGTGTGTCATCGTAGTGGTCTCTATTGGTGGTCATCATTTGGTGTGTCATCGTAGGGTCTCTGATTGGTGGGGTCATCATTTGGTGTGTTCATCGTAAGTGGTCTCATGATTGGTGGTTCATCAATTTGGTCTGTCATTCATAGTGGTCTCTGATTGGTGTCCATTATTATGGGTCTGTCATCATAGTGTCTTGATTGGTGAGTCAGACATCACTCCTGAGTGGAGCAAACTGTTAACTTGTGCGTGATTTGAATGTCATTTGTGAAAAAACAAAGTGTAAAATATTGATTTTTTTCCCGCAAACATCCTTTCTGAACTTAAAGTATTCCTCTAAGTAATCGTTCTAGTTTTCAACAGTATCGTCAACTGATTAAAACTATTTAAGCTGGTAACGAAAATCTCTACGATCAACAAGAGACAGAGAGACGGAGGAGAGAGCGTAGACTGCGCGCTGCACTGCAGTATAAAATAATGTCTGGCGAATTTTTTTTGTAAATCAAAAAAAATTTTAAAAGATACTGTTGAAAAGACTAGACGATACTTAGAGGAGATACTTTTAAAGTTCAGAAGGATGTTTGCGGGAAAAATAAATATTTTCACTTCTGTTTTTTCACAATTGACATTCAATCAGCGACAAGTTACAGTTGCTCCACTCAGAGTGGAGTCTGACCAACAAATTTCAGAGACCAACTAAAATGATGACCACCAATCAGAGACCACTATGATGACACACCAAATGATGACCACCAATCAGAGACCACTATGATGATACACCAAATGATGACCACCAATCAGAGACCACTACAATGACACACCAAATGATGACCACCAATCAGAGACCACTATGATGACACACCAAATGATGGCCACCAATCAGAGACCACTATGGTGAACCACCAAATGTGATTGATGGATCGTGGTAAAAGAGCAGGAATAGGATTTTGTAGGTTACAGTCCAAGCTATGTCTTCCAATGGTGTGACTGCTGTCGGCATCCGAAGATTATCCAACTCCATTAAACACTTGGAGGAAAGGATGACGGCAGTGGTGTAGCCTACGGCGATACGGATATCACTTATTATTGATATCTACATAGAGCTTTGATGTGAATCACACTGCTGCTCTCTCATTTAGCTACTTGCATTTTACAGATAGTGGTTGTTGTGGATGGCTGTTCACAAATCTAAATGTATATTTGAACCCAGTAATGGTTGAATTCAAGAAGTTTAAGCTGCCTATCACTCATTGTTTTTTGAAATCAGTGGACAGCCGGTGAAAAACGCTCTCTTACAACAGCTGCATAGTGCCGGTCCCGGCCTATGGAATTAAAGTGGGGCTTTTATTGCTCAATCTAATTCCTGCTGATAAAAATAAATAAATCCACAGGCCTAAAGGACGCATGCTCAAACTCACACACTTTTGGTAGACTTAAAGGGGAAATACYTGTTTTGACTTATACATTTTTGACTTACTATTTTCTAAATTGTAGAATAATAGTGAAGACATCAAAACTATGAAATAACACATATGGAATCATGTAGTAACCAAGAAAGAGTGTAAAACAAATCAAAATATATTTATATTTGAAATTCTTTAAAGTAGCCACACTTTGCCTTGATGACAGCTTTGCACACTCTTGGCATTCTCTCAACCAGCTTCATGAGGTAGTCACCTGGAATGCATTTCAATTAATAGGTGTGCCTTGTTAAAAGTTAATTTGGGGAATTTCTTTCCTTCTTAATGCGTTTGTGTTAAAGGAATTTAATTCCTATATGTTAGCAACCAATTCAATTAAAGGAAAAGCAATGTTCGTTGGATCTAGTCACCGTTCCTGTCGGTCTGGGGTGTATACCGGCCTGTTATAGAGCCCCAATTTGTCAGGGGACAGGACTTTGTTATACGGGACCACGGCCCGCCCGTGCACGGTTCTCGGCTTATTACCTTCAGATGACAGGGACAGATTTTTAGATCCGGCTCGAAGGACCAAATTGTTAAAGGAATTGAATTCCTATATGTTAGCAACCAATTCAATTAAAACACTCTGCCCATACATAAGCGGTGCCGACAGAGATGGCCGCCTCGCTTCGCGTTCCTAGGAAACTATGCAGTATTTATACTGTACTCTATACCATCTACTGCATCTTGCCTATGCCGTTCTGTACCATCACTCATTCATATATCTTTATGTACATATATTCTTTATCCCTTTACACTTGTGTGTATAAGGTAGTAGTTGTGGAATTGTTAGGTTAGATTACTCGTTGGTTATTACTGCATTGTCGGAACTAGAAGCACAAGCATTTCGCTACACTCGCATAACATCTGCTAACCATGTGTATGTGACAAATAAAATAACATTTGATTTGATTTGATTAAGAGAATTTGTAAGCTACTTATTAGCATAAAAATGGACAGAAACCAGTCTCAAAATCAATCAATACATAGCGTTTATTCTGGAGAGTACTGACCATAGTAAATTCTATATCAGGTTATATAATAAAAATGACGTCATAGGTTTTAAAATGTCCTCTCGGGTACCAATGGCAGTACAGTTAGCGTTCTTGGATTGTCTGCCACCTGTTAAACAATCTGCAACCAACCAAGTCTCTCCCCTCCCTGGGTAGAGACAGAATGTCTGTAAGGAAACACTCATTCCAGCCTGTCTGCAAGATACTCCATTCTTCTAACAAGGAACCATTATATTCAGCATTATGAATAAGATTCATTCATCCATACAGAAATATAGTAGTATTCTGTTTAGTTATAATTCTACGAGTCAAATGTATTACACATTTTAGTCATTATTCAAAAAATCCCGTAACAGTTTGAGCCAATCACTTGTGTTGTGACATTTACATTTACATTTACATTTAAGTCATTTTTTTTTTTTTTTTTTTTTTTTTTTTTTTTTTTTATTTTTTTTTTTTTTTCTTA
>NW_019945805.1:28521-35516 GCF_002910315.2 Salvelinus sp. IW2-2015 | reverse complement strand
GTACACAGTATTCCTATTCATGTCACCCAACCATTCTAAGAATCACCTTGAGTCAAAATAGGCCGAATCTCACTTGACTTTAAAAAATAAAGTATCTCTAGAACAAACCTATGGAAATAGTTCAGCAATGATGGCAGAGCTATAGAGTGTACGAACAACCCTTCAAATACGTCAACATCTTTCTATTAGAGGTTCACTCAAACATAACGTTTTATTACCAGTTTCCGTTATTCAATAAAATATAATCATCAAATTTTTCAGCCTGTTAGTTCAAACTTATCAACATCTCCTGATATCAGGCACACAACCAATAAACTCTCCAAATAGCCTATCGGCATTACCAGCTAACCACCTTTCCATTAGATAAGCCTAAATGTAAAATGACCTTTACATGTAAGGAACACTCATCAAAGCAGCTCTATCAGGGAGGGTAATTATTTCAGTTTGAAATCCATACATACAGTAATTACCAAAATACAACGTGCCCAAAGCGCAAAAAAATAGCCTCGTACAGCTAACCTGTCCTACAACCGACACATAGAGGCAAACTTACTGCATCCCACTTGGACCAAGCAAACTCAACACATCAAACAGCGTGCCAAGATGCGGTAGCAGTCAGACGGATTTGCTTCCCGTAAAATCTTATCCCTGTCGTAACCGATAGAATCGCACTTCCATCTACGACGGAGAACGCGCTCAACCTCACCGCACCCAAGACAAAGGTCTATGTAGACGTTGTAACCAACCCAGTCAGAGCCGCCAGCCAACTATACTACGTAGAGCAGTCCAACGGCGCGCAGAGACCGTAAGCACACCACCCAAACCGCATCCAGCAACCCAGCGGAGCAACCGGCCACGCACAGCGCGATCAACCCGAGATGCGACGTGCGCTCGAACACACCGACCGACGGCACTCTGGAACCGTTACACCTCATCCCAGCGACTCAAGCCGGCGACCCGCGATAGCTCGCCCAAGCACCCAAGCCGGACAGCGCGGAGCCACACCGGGGAAAGCCACCAGGCGAAGCCTGCGACATACCGCGCCAAGGCGGACCCGACGCCACAAACCCCCGTCACCAAAGCGGCCCAACAGATCCGCAACACCGGCGGCACAGCGCCAACCAAGGTGACACCCCCAGACCAAAGCCGGCCCAGCCCCGAGCGGAAGCGAGACAGCGCCCCGACCACCGACCGGACGCAGACCCGGGCGACACTCGGCTAACAGCCGCCGAAGGGTCAACAGACGGGGCGAGGCGGGATGGCACGAGAGCCCAGCCACGCCAAGATGCGGAGAGACCCGGTGGCCCAACCCCACACACGACCCACGAAGAAACGCCGCGAACAAGCGCCGCCCACCAGCCGGACCCCACAACACCCACGACCGCGAACCAAAGGCGGACAACAAAAGCGCCGGAACGCGCCCAACAGACAACTCGAAGCAGACCGACCCGGACACGCCGCCTGCCGGAGGAAGACCCCGGCACCCCACACGCCACCCACCCCAACGGCGAAAGACGGCAGACGCCAAACGCCCCCAAGACCCGGAACACCCCGCCCCGGGGCACCGGAGACACCAAACAGGCGAAGCCCAACCCAACGACAAAGGCCACAAGAGAGGCAAACGGGCAAACGCCAACCGAGAGGCGCCCAGCAAGCGGCCCAAAACAGCCGCACGGGGAAAGCACCGCCAGAAACAAGTGCCCCGGCCCGGCCCCACCCCAGGGCCGACACCACAGGAAGAGGCCGCCACGCAGAACGACGACCGGAAACGGAGAGCGACACCCCGCGGCAACACGAGACCCAGCGCCACACAAAAAACCGACCAGACAACCCAAGCAACCGCACCCGCGAAAGCAGCCGACCAACGGGCCGCGAAAGAACCGCCAGCGACCAAGCGCAGACACGGCCGCAGGGCGGCCGAGCGACGGGAACACCACCCCCACACGCCAAACGGACCCAGAAAAACACGCAGCAAGCCGGCAAGGAGCGGCCCGGCCAGAAGAGCCAGCACCCAGCAGAAACGGGAGCGCAAGCGGCGCCAGCGAAAACAGCCGCAGGCAAAAAAGAGAACGAAACAAGAGACCCAGACGACCCAACCACCCAAAAACATCCGAGCGCAGGAGCAGCAGACCGCACAGAGACACCGCAAATCAAACCAAACACAAAAAACGAAGCGACGGGCAACAAAAGGCAGCCGGACACTAACGGCCAAAGACACAAACCAGAACAAAAACCGCCCCACGCCCACCACACCGGCCGAGACAGGGCACCACCAAAAGCGCAAGCACAGAACCGGCACCCCACGGGCACCCACGCGACCCCGCAACACAAGCGAACAAGCAAACCCCAGCAAAGACAACAACATGCAGCAACCGCCCACGGACGCAAGCACCACGACGGCAACAAACGGGCAAAACGCCCCGCAGGCACCAAACACGCGAAGAAGCACAAACCACCGAACCGCGAGGCTCTAGACCGGACCGCAGCGCGACCGGCCGCGGCGCCGAGCCACCAGCAGTCGCGCCACGCGCGCGGAAAAGAGCCGCTAGCGCGGGAGTGCGCGGATCCACCCGACGCACACAACCGCCACAGGCGGCCCGGACACGAACAAACCCAACACCCACCATACAACCCACGCCCGCGCCGCCAACGAAAGCAAACGAACGAGACACAACGCAACAAGGCAACGAGAACTGGACCAGCCTGGAACACACACGCAGACGGGAGAATGAAGATACTGCATTGTCCGAACTAAAGCACAAGCATTTCGCTACACTCGCATAACATCTGCTAACCATGTGTATGTGACAAATAAAATAACATTTGATTTGATTTGAATAAGAATTTGTAAGCTACTTATTAGCATAAAAATGGACAGAAACCAGCTTCAAAATCAATCAATCAATAGCGTTTATTCTGGAGAGTACTGACCATAGTACAATTCTATATCAGGTATATAATAAAAATGACGTCATAGGTTTTAAAATGTCCTCTCGGGTACCAATGGCAGTACAGTTAGCGTTTTGATTGTCTGCCACCTGTTAAAACAATCTGCAACCAACCAAAGTCTCTCCCCTCCCTGGGTAGAGACAGAATGCCTGTAAGGAAACACATCATTCCAGCCTGTCTAAGATAAACTCCATTCGTTCTAACAAGGAACACATTTAATTCAGCATATGAATAAAGATTCATTCATCCATACAGAAATATAGTAGTATTCTGTTTAGTTATAATTCTAAGATCAAATGTATTACACATTTTAGTCATATATTCATAAAAATCCCGTAACAGTTTGAGCCAATCACTTGTGTTGACATTTACATTTACATTTACATTTAAATCATTTAGCAGACGCTCTCTATCAGAGCGACTTACAAATTGGCTGCATTCACCTCATGAATCCAGTGGAACAGCCACTTTACAATAGTGCATCTAATAAATCTTTTAAGGGGGGGCGGCGGGGGGTGAGAAGGATTACTATCCTTATCCTAGGTATTCCTAAGAGGGGTGGTTTCAGGTGTCTCCGGAGGTGGTGAGTTGACTCCGCTGTACCTGGCGTCGTGAGGGAGTTGTTCCCCATGAGATGGAGAGGGAACAACAAGTGACAAGTAGGGGTGGTATAATATACACAAGACAGCCCTATTTGATAAAAGACCAAGTCCATATTATGGCAAGAACAGCTCAATTAAGCGAAGAGAAACGACAGTCCATCATTACTTTAAGACATGAAGATCAGTCAATCCAGAAAATGTCAAGAACTTTGAACGTTTCTTCAAGTGCAGTCGCAAAAACCATCAAGCAATGAAACTGGCTTTCATGAGGACCACCACAGGAAAGGAAGACCCAGAGTTATCTCTGCTGCAGAGGATAAGTTCATTAGAGTTACCAGCTTCAGAAATTGCAGCCCAAATAAATGCTTCACAGAGTTCAAGTAACAGACACATCTCAACATCAACTGTTCAGAGGAGAATGTGTGAATCAGCCCTTAATGGTCAAATTGCTGCAAAGAAACCACTACTAAAGGACACCAATAAGAAGAAGAGACTTGCTTGGGCCAAGAAACACAAGCAATTTCTGATTTTTGGTTCCAACCGCTGTGTCTTTGTGAGATGCAGAGTAGGTGAACGGATGATCTCCACATATATGGTTCTCACCGTGAAGCATGGAGGAGGAGGTGTGATGGTGTGGGGGTGCTTTGCTGGTGACACTGTCTGTGATTTATTTAGAATTCAAGGCACACATAACCAGCATGGCTACCACAGCATTCTACATCTGGTTTGCGCTTAGTGGGACTATCATTTTTCTTTTTCAACAGGACAATGACCCAACACACCTCCAGGCTGTAAAAGGGCTATTTGACCAAGAAGGAGAGTGATGGAGTGCTGCATCAGATGACCTGGCCTCCACAATCACCCGACCTCAACCCAATTTGAGATGGTTTGGGATGATTTGGACCACAGAGTGAAGGAAAGGCAGCCAACAAGTGCTCAGCTGTCTACTAATCTGAGAGTGGTCACATTTCTCCAGGCCCATCCCTCAGCATTTTACCAAAACAGGGGCGGGGTGTCTATTTTGTTATTGTTTCATCTGTGAATTTTCCCTTTAAACAGCTGCACATTATCAAGATATCAAAGTGTAACCAACTAAAAGGTTAACAATAGGCCTTCAGCAAATGCAGCATGTGACACTAATTTTTCACCTGTAAACAGAACTTTACGACATGTAAACAGAACTTTTCAGTTGGGCTCAAAGCCATTCCATGAACACAGCATTTATTTTTCAACTCGAATCAATGAGGCCAATCAGTCGTCCGTGACAACACAATCATAAACAGAGTAGGACTGGCTAATAAGTCCTTCGTTTTGGGGTCATACTCTGGTAACACAACTTCCATATAAGTCCTGTTCTTGAGGATCACGGGGTGTAACATTTACTGTAATGACTGGAATTCTGATAGACTTTGGTTTTTAACGTGACGATATAATTTAATCCTATTATTATGTGTAGTAGAAAGRGATGGGTTAGAAGAAGCCCACATAACCAACCCATAAAGTAACATGTAACATCCATATATGGTCGGCTATGTAAACTTCAACATTGATTTATCCTGTGATAGATGTCGTTCAATTGGTAACACACATGTTTTATAAGGCCTCAAGGACCCAGATGCAGAGACACGGGAGGCCGATGGGTTGAATGTTCAATATTTATTAGTTCCAAAAAGGGGAGGCAAGAGAATAGTCGTGGACGGTCAAAAGGTCAAAACCAGTTCAGAGTCGAGAAGGTACAGAGTGGCAGGCAGGCTCGAGGTCAGGGCAGGCAGACTGGTCAGGCAGGCTGGTCAGGGTCCAGAAAACAGGCAAGGGTCAAAACCGGGAGGACTAGCAGAAGAGAGAATAGTAAAAGGAAGGAAACACAGGGATAAATACACTGGCACAGAGAGACAGGAAACAACAGGGATAAGAGTAGCATTGGGTGCTGGGCCAGCAGAAGAGAGTAGTAAAGCACTGGAAACACAGGGATAAATACACTGGCAACATGAGGAATGAACCAGGGAAACACTCACAGAGACAGGAAAACTGGTATTCACGACAGAGACAGGAAACACACGGGATAAATTACACTGCATCATGTAGTAGATCAGGAAACACACTGGTACAAGATGACAGGAAACACAGGGCATTAGAATAGGTCACTGGCAACACGAGAGACCAGAGAACACACCGTACAGAGAACAGGAACACAGGATAAGTACACTGGCTACAGGAGAGACAGGAAACACACTGTAGGGATAGAAGTAAATTACACTGGCACAGTGAGAAGAACACGGATAATCACACTGCGAGCAGGACCATGTACAGAGTTTTGGGTAAGCTTAAAAGCTTAAGTTTACTGGAGTAAGATATTGTTGAACAGGATAATCTAGTTAATCTGTAAACGGATTTACATTAAGGATAGGGTAACCCTGGTATGTGCTGAAGGGAGCTATGGTAATGGACGGATTCTAGTGCCTTAACAGGACTAAACTAATATATTTTATGATTGCTATGGAGCTGGCTAATGGAGATTATCTGACTCCACATCTAACTTTTACATTGTTGTGTGCTTTTCATACATGAACTAATTAAAATTGTCATCACTATGAATTGGTTTGCATATATGTTACTGGCTGTGTGGGTAAATAGGACGCTGAGTGTGTTGTTGTGATTTCTTCTCTTTCTTGCTATATCGGTTCGTTCTCTGGGTTGTCTGGCTCGTCGTCTGCGCCGTCTCCGATGTTCGTGTCTTCTCGTCTCTCTTCCTGGGCTGCTCGGTCTTCTCGTGCGTTCTCTTCTCCCTTGGCCTTCTCTGCTGGGCAGTCTTGGTCTTCTTCTCTTGTCTCTTAATCTTCTCTCTTTGTGTCTCTGTGCTCTCTATGATTTCTCTCGTCCTGTGTTCTCTCTGTCTCTCTCTCCGCTCGCTGCTCTCATTCTTCTTTCTCTTTCGTCTGTCTTCCTGGTTCCTCCGTCTGGCTTTCATCGCGTCTCTTGGTTGTTCTCTCTTTCGTCGTCTCTCTCGATCTCGCGTCTCGTACTCTGGTCTTGTCTGCTTCGGTCTTTCAGTTGCTTCGTGTCTTGGTTTCTGCGTCTTGTCTCTTGGCTCTCTTCTCTTTTCTGTGCTCTTCTTTTGCTGGTTATTGTCTCTTGTCTTCTGGTCCTCTTGGTCTTTCGCGTCTTTGCCTCTTGTCGTGGCTGACTATCGGAGGGATTTTTCATTTCCATGATCCTGGTGTCTGTACTGGAATAATGGGAATTTTGAAGAGGCGCTGCTAGTCGGTCTTTTTTTCAGTTCATGCTCAAATAATAGGATTATCTGCTATGGTCGTCGAATCTTCTAGCTACAGCTCTGTGCGTAGGGATCACCTTTGTGCTCTCTTCGGTCTCGTTTTTCTCTTCTAAAGTTTCCCGTTTCCCCCCGTCTTTTGCTTTCTCTCGCTGGGTCTGTTGCCCCATTAG
>NW_019945805.1:27020-28496 GCF_002910315.2 Salvelinus sp. IW2-2015 | reverse complement strand
TCTCTCTCTCTCTCTTTCTGTCTCTCTTTCTGTATGTCTCTCTCTGTCTTTCTCCGTCTGTCTCTCTGCACACAGGGATTTCATTTCACCGTCTGACTGATGGAATTTTGAAGAGGCTGCTATCCCTTTCAGTTCATTCAATAATAGATTATGCTATGGCGTCAACCAGACACCCTACACCTCTCTCTCTCTTTTTCTCTTTCTAAATTTCCCCCTCTTTCTTTCTCTCTGGTCTGCCCATTAGCCAGGCCATGAGAGGTAGAGAGAGGGGCGGCGCGAGAGAGAGCGAGGGGAGAGAGAATGAAGAAAGAGACAGAGAGAGAAAGAGATAAGGAAGAGAGAGAGAGGAATGGAGAGAGAGAGAGAGAGAGAGAGAGAGAGAAGAGGAAAAGCATTGATGAATAATTCAAAGTGAACGTTATGTCATTTTAGAGAACCCCCTGTGTCTGTTCCCTGGGCTCTCTCTCTCATTCTCTGTCTCTCTCTCTCTCTCTCGTTCTCTCTCTCTCTCTCTCTTTCTCTCTCTCTCTCTCTCCCTCTCTCTCTCGTTCTCTCTCTCTATCACCCACAGTGTGTAGTGTCACCTGAAATGAGGAGTCAGGCGTTAGAACTCAGAAGCTCTGTGATATAATGCTGTAATAACCAGCCACCTCTGAAACATGTGTGTTACTATGGAGACCCTTAGGAGGATGTCCTGTCTCTGTCTGTTCCTCTGCTTACTGCAGCCTCCTCTACAAGGTAAGGCCTGATTGGACTGAACTAGTGTTACTATGGGAACTGTCTCTGCTTGATGCAGTTTATCATGTGTCTATCGTCTTCTTAATGTGTCTACAGTATCTATTGGTAAACCTTTACTGCTATAATCTAGGTATAAAGGTTTTTCTAACTTCATATTGTCTTAAACAAGGCTTTATAAAGGGTGTGTTCCCTCAGGTGTGGAGATCGTGGACCCAGAGGAGGTAGAGTATATCCGCCAGCAGGCCAGAGGAGTGGTCGGCGGCTCTGTGACTCTAGAATGTGGCTCCACCATGCCTGATGTCCTCATCTGGGGATTCACCAGGCCTGGGTCCCAGTCGAACCTAGCCGTGGCTTATAACTACGGACATGGTCCCATGCTCCCGCCTCTACTTTCAAGCAGCCTGGGACACCTGAGGGTGGGTAACCCCGCTTACTATTCTACCCTAAATGTAACCTCTGCTACCCTAACTCTAACCCCGCTTACTAATCTACCCTAAAACTAACCTCTGCTACCCTAACTCTAACCCCGCTTACTAATCTACCCTAAAACGAACCTTTGCTACCCTAAAACTAACCTCTTCTACCCTAACTCTAACCTCTTCTACCCTAACTCTAACCTCTTCTACCCTAACTCTAACCTCTCCTACCCTAACTCTAACCTCTTCTACCCTAAAACTAACCTCTTCTACCCTAACTCTAACCTCTTCTACCCTAACTCTAACCTCTTCTACCCTAACT
>NW_019945805.1:17486-21331 GCF_002910315.2 Salvelinus sp. IW2-2015 | reverse complement strand
CAAGAAGTATAGAGTTAAGGGTAGAAGGGTAGCGTTAGGGTGAGGAGGTTAGTTTTGTAGGTTAGAAGAGGTTAGCGTTAGGGGTAGAAGAGGTTAGAGTTAGGGGTAAGGAGGTTAGAGTTAGGGTAAGAAGAGGTTAGTATTTATGGGTAGCAGAGGTTAGCGTTTCTGGGAGGGTTAGAAGAGTTAAGTTTAGGGTTAGAAGAGAGTAAGATAGGGTACGTGTAGAGTTAGGCGTAAGAAGAGGTTAGTTTTAGGTGTAGGAGGTTAGCGAGTTAGGGTAGACAGAAGTTAGAGTTAGGTAGAAAGCGTTTAGAGGTTAGGTAGAAGAGGTGTAGCGGAGAGGTAGAGTAGAGAGATTAGAGTTAGGCAGAGAGGTTACGATTTTGGGATAGCAGAGGTTATGAGTGTAGGGTAGAAGAGGTTGTTTAAGGGGTAGAAGGGTTAGAGGTTAGGGTAGAAATAGGTTAGAGTTTGGGTAGATCGAGGTTAAGTTAGGGTAGGGAGGTTGAGTTGAGGGTAGACGTAGGTTAAGATAGTTAGGGGTTAGAGGAGGTTTAGAAGTAGGGTGAAGAGGTTAGAGTTGAGGGTAGAAGAGGTTAGAGTGTAGGGTCAGAGGAGTTAGAGTTAGGGTAGGAAGAGGTAGGAGTTAGGGTTAGTAAGAGGTTATAGTTAGGGTAGGAGGAAGGCTTAGAAGACGGTTAGATGTTATGGGTAGTAAGGGTTAGAGTTAGGGGTAGAAGAGGTTAGAAGAGGTTGAGAGTTAGGGTAGAAGAGGTTAGTTTTTAGGTTAGGAAGGGTTTAGGAAGACGATTATAGTGGGTAGCAGAGAGGTTAGTTTTGTGAGGGTAGAAGAGGTTTAAGAGTAGGGTTACTAAGAGGTTAGAGTTAGGGTAAGAGGTTAGTTTAGGGGTAAGAAGAGGTTAGAGTTTGAGTGTAGGAAGCGTTAGGGGTAGAGTGAGTTAGTTTTGGTTATGAAGGTTAGAAAACGTTAAGTTAGGGGTATGACGTAGGTTAGAGTTTAGGGTAGTAAGAGCGTTAGAGGTTAGGAGTACGAACGAGGTTAGAGTTAGGGTACGAAAGAGGTTAAAGTTTTAGGGTGGTAGATTGGTTGTAGTTGAAGGGTAGAAGAGGTAGTTTTAAGGGTAAGAAAGGTTTTAGAGTTAGGTCGGTAGATAGAGAGTTCATGAGTTGGTGGAAGGGTGGGTTTAGTTTAGCGTGTTAGAGAGGTAGAAGAGACGAGGGGACAAGGCGTTTAAGAGTAGGGGTAGCGAGGTTAGTTTATGGGTGATTGGGAATGAAGCGGCCGGGTTAGCGTTTTAGGGGGTTAGGAGGAGGTTAGTTTTTAGGGTAGAATAGGTTAGAGTAAGGGAGCAAGAGGTTAGAGTTATGGTAGAAGACCAAGGCGCGGTTAGAGTTGATGGTTGATAGAAGAAGGTTTAGAGTTGGCGTACGGGCAGTAGAGGTTATAGGTTGGGGTAGAAGAGGTTGCTGTTTAGAAGGGGTGGAAGAGTGTTAATGAGTTAGGGTAGGTAGATCTGGTTAGTTAAGGGGGTGAAGGCAGGGTTGGTTAGGTAGACCGAGGTTTAGAGTTTGGCGGACAGATAGAGGTTAGTCTTTAGGGTAGAGCAACGAGGTAGCGTTTTAGGGTGTAGAAATAGGTTAGAAAGTACGGAGGGTGAGAGAGGTTAGAGGTAGGTAGAGGAGGTTAGGGTTTAGGGAGAGTGGGTGAGTTAGGCGTAGACCAGTATTTTAAAGAAGAGTTAGAGTTTTAGGGTAGAAGCGGTTACGTTTTAGGGTAGGAAGGCGGTTATACGCAAAAAAAAAAAAAAATAGTGAGAGGGGAGGAGGTAGTAGTGGCTGGCGTAGAAGAGGGTTAGAGTAGGCCGTAGAAGAGGAGGTTATTTGATAGTTAGGAGCTAGACCATCTTCGGAAACGTGGACATGATTGTTAGAGTAGATAGAACAGAGGTTTAGGAGGTTAGGTAGAGCGGTTAGAAAAAGTTAGGGGTAGAGAGAGGTATAGACAGTTAGGAGTAGAGGAGCGTTAGGTGTTAGTTAGGGTAGAAGAGGTTACGAGGTTAGGTGTAGAAGAGGTATATGTTTAGGGTAGAAGAGTGTTAGAAAACGTTAGAAGGTAAGCTGGGGATAGAATCGAGGTTGAGTTATGGGCGTAGAAAAGGTTAGAGATAAGGTTAGAGTAGGATTAGGGGTAGATAAGAGGCTTGAGTGTTTTAGGTTAAGCTACCCTAACTCTAACCTCTGCTACCCTAAAACTAACCTCTTCTACCCTAACTCTAACCTCTTCTACCCTAACTCTAACCTCTGCTACCCTAAAACTAACCTCTTCTACCCTAACTCTAACCTCTTCTACCCTAACTCTAACCTCTTCTACCCTAACTCTAACGTCTTCTAACCTCCTCTACCCTAAAACTAACCTCTGCTACCCTAAATGTAACCTAGCTACCTTTTCCCAACAGTAAACAGTGATAAAAGCATGACAATAGTCACAGAGGTAGTACAGTTGATAGGTGGAATATATACAACAATTTAAAAATACTGTAGTACCAGTTGTCAAACTGTTCTGAATTCAGGAGGAGTTCAATCTATCTTTATTGTCCCGAATGTGCAATTCTTGTGCAGAATGAAATAAAAATAAATATACACACTTAAATGTTTTTAATTATTTTGTGTAAATTTAACAGAAATGAATGTGTTGTTCCAGTTGGGTCCCAACACGTCTTCTCTGCTGTTGGACGAGCTGCACCAGGAGGCCCAAGGGATGTACACCTGTCAGGCCGTCTACAACACTGACCTGGGAGCTGCAATCACCTTCTACTACACACAGCTAGAGGTGGTGGACAGACAGACAAGGACAGACAGAAGACAGCAGACAGACGACAGAGAACAGAGCAGAGACAGAGAGAGAGAGAGAGAGAGAGCGAGGAGAGAGAAGACAGAGAGAGAGACAGATGGGGAGAGAGAGAGAGAGAGAGAGAGAACAGAGAGACAGAGACAGAGAGACAGAGAGGAGAGAGAGAGAGGAGAGAGAGAGAGAGAGGCGAGAGAGATAGAGAGAGACAGAGAGACAGAGAGAAGAGAGAGCGGGAGAGAGAGAGAGGGAGAGAGAGAGAGAGCAGGAGAGACGGGAGAGAGAGAGGGAGGAGAGAGAGAGACGGGGAGAGAGAGAGGGAGAGAGAGAGAGAGAGGAGAGAGAGAGAGAGAGAGAGAGAGAGAGAGAGAGAGAGAGACGAGAGAGGGAGAGAGCAGAGAGATTGAACTTTGAACAGGGGTGTTACTGTATGTGAGTTCGCACTTTGTAATCAATACAACTGACTGCTGTGTGTGTGGTTGTTTCAAGGGCTAACTGTTGACAAGGTGAGGTCTTGACTCCATGCCTTCTAACTACCTGTGATTGACATGATGACGTGTGTTGAATCATACCATCATATTTTGCTATTCAGTAACCCAGCTGCCAGGATTGGTTAATGGTTTCACTCATCTCTCTGGTCCGTCGGCTTTGACGCAGGCCTGAGTTTTTATGTGATCGTTCTTTAATAATTAAGCAATGAGCATATTGTTGTTGTAGAACTTACTCTGGTTATAAGATCTTGTGTGTGTGTGTGTGGTGGGGTGTGTACGTGTGTTGTGTGTGGTGTGTGTGTGTGTGTGGTGTGTGTGTGGGTGTGTGTGTGTGGTGTGTGGTGTGTGTGTGTGTGTGTGTTGTGTGTGTGGATGTGTGTGTGTGGTGTGTGTGTGTGTTGTGGTGTTGTGTGTGCTGTGGTGTGTGTGTGTGTGGATGTGGGTCTATTGCGGTGCGTGCGTGCGTGCGTGCGTGTGGTGTG
>NW_019945805.1:0-15952 GCF_002910315.2 Salvelinus sp. IW2-2015 | reverse complement strand
GGAGAGGATGATGGCAGTGATGGGACTGGCCAGAGAGTTGGATGTGTCCGACCGGGGAGAGGGGGGGGTAGAGAACATAACCAGTGGCTGTTTGGGTTGGGGTGCGGGCCGCTAAACACCACCCCGGCGCCCCCTCCTGGCCCCCAGTCCCACAAGAAATCTTTGTTTGGATTGAAGGCGTGAGAGTCAACGTTGCTTCAGCCACAGCAGCCAGCCCAGCCACAACATAAGGGTCGTAGCAAAGGGAAAAAGGTGGAGCGGGAACGCAAGAAGAGGCGATGTCTAGATGCAAGGGCTGAGGGGACCAAGTTGAAAATGGATGTTTATAACAATGAAATTGAGTATAGGAAGTGTCATTGGCCTGTTTGCTATGGTGGCTGCTGAAGAAGAGGAAACGATAACGGCGATGACGGGTGAGGAATATAGATGTAAGAAGAGAATACCCAGGTCCTGCGTAAAAAAAAAAAAAAAAACAAAAAGACGATTGTGGTGATCCACCCTCATCCACTCAACCAGCGTGAAGCGCCCAATTTGAACATTCGTTCTTCGCCAGTATACACCCAAAGTGCCCCAAAGAATGGGAGCGAGGGAGGCCGGGTAATACAATACCGCGGTCCAACAGTCTTTGGGAAAGTTCCAAGTAAACTACCACATTGTCAAGAGGTTCCGGGGGAAAGAAAAAGTTCCCACCCTAAACCACTACACCCCTCTTGGGTCTGCTTTCTCACCTGTCTTAAGATTCCCTTAGTTTAGCAGAATAACCAGCAATCCGCTCTGTACCCTCATTAGGGCATACATAAATTAAAACTGAACAAAGAAACCATAACATCGCCATGAGGTAGAGCCGAGACCAACAAAACTCTGACCAGCAACATATAACAATCTGCATGCTCTCTGGTAGAATGACAAGTTCAAACCACACACAAGACTGAGGCGAGACAATTGCACAAATTTGCCACCAACAGCATTACGGATAGTTTAGAACACCGGCCGGGCTACAGAAATCACGTCCACCGCGAACGCTGACTGCAACCACCCAGGAAGAACCATAAAGTGCTGCCCATCCCGACCACACATACGCGCCATTCACCCCGTTGCCTCATCACATGTGTAACTCCTGTAGAAAAAAACTAATTAAATTTAGCCTTTTCTGTTTATGCTTCTAATACCCAAGTCCGCCGCTTCTACTATTCCTGTCCTTTCGCCTTGAACTGTGAGGAGTGAACTACCCTTTACCTCCATTAGAAAACGAGAAAGGAAGAGGCATAACAAACCACAGCGAGTCAGAAGAACACCTGCGGATCGTGCATTTACGTGTGAACAAGACCAACAGAAAAGAGGAGCGAAGATAAAAAAAAAACAAAAAACCAAAACAATAAAAAAGCAAAATGGTGGGGAACGAAAATAAACCAAAAACGAAGCGCAGAAAAAGCGAGGGCGGGTGGAGGGGGGTAGAGAGTCATCATAAGCTGATTTTTAAATTTGACTTGTTAACCTATACCACGTTTTCCCATTACCTTTTGCTGCCGTGACAGCAGTACACATTCCCTCAAGCGAGACACGCAGCTTGATTACAGATCACTGCCTGGCCTCCAACTGCCACACGAACTGCCGGTGCTTCTGTAACCACCAGCTGAGACTCACAAACTAACATCCAAATCTGCCCAGAGTTAATCAGAGCTTCCCAAAGTCTGATCCGGACCCACGACCACAAGAAATTATCTACTCCTACTAGATTGTTAAAATTGAGTCGTCCGCCGCACTTTGACTATTCATACTTGGCTATTTCAGAGAGGATATCCATATCGCTTCTCTATGTCTCAACTAGCCACAGACCCCTGACTCCCCCCACCCACTCGTATGACCTCAATCAACACTCTCCCACTCTGGCACCCTTCACTGACACGTACCCTGGCATCTCCTCTTGATAATGATACGCAGGGGTGTGTGTGTTACGGAGTGGATTTCAGTCTTCGCCCATCATTATCTCTCTGGCTGAAATGACAGACTGCCCTATTGTGACGTATCCAGAACATTCTGAAAGATCTCTAAATTGCAACGAGCTAATTGCCCTGCGGGCGACTGCATGTCTCCATTCCTGAATATAATCCCGAGAAGGACCTCTGCTCTCTTTCAGATGACTGACAGACTGGCGGCAGGAAGTGTTACTCAAAAGACAAAATGCTTTCTTAACTAACCAGGTGACAGACTAACAACATGAATGGTTGGCACTGCCGAGCACCATAACTCATCTCAGAGTTCAGGGGTTGTTAGAGAGGGCAGGAGAAACAACAAYATGGCGGCCTGTGTAGACACCGGCAACGGAGTGACAAAGGAGACAGGAGAGAACCAGCGATGATTGTTCCTGGTTGTTTACCAGGTCGTTATTGTGAAGGAAAATGTGTTCCCAATTACGACAATAAATGTTTAAATAAGCTTTGATCTCAATTACCTAACTAAATAAAAGGTTTAACTAAGGTTTGCTATGCCCAGTGAAAGCGAGGTAAGCACCCCCCCCCTCCCCCAATGACATCAGGGGGTCCAACCTGCTTCTCATCAATAGACTGATTACAGACATGGGGTTGCTACGGTGATGATGTGATGATGTGATGAGGGTGATCCGGGTGATGATGTGATGAGGGTAAAGATGTGATGAGAGTGATGAGGATGATGATGTGATGATGTGATGAGGGTAAAGATGTGATGAGAGTGATGAGGATGATGATGTGTTGAGGGTGAGGAGGGTGATGAGGATGATGAGGGTAATGATGTGATGAGGGTAATGAGGGTGATGCCGTAATGATGTGATGAGGGTAATGAGGGTGATAAGATGATGAGGGTCATGATGTGAACTGAGGGTGATGGTGAATGAGGGTGATGATGTGATGATATGATGAATGTGAATGAGGGTGAGGACGGGGGATGACCGGATGATGAGCGTATGATGTGATGGAGGTAATGCTGGTTGATGAGGGTAATAAGGGTTGATGCCGTAATGATGTGATGCGTGTGATGAGGGCGATGCCGGTAATGATGTGATGAGGGTACTGATGTGATGAGGGTTAATTGATTGTGATGAGGGGTAATGATGTGCATGAGGGGTAATGAATGTTGCTGAGGGTAATGAAATGTGATGAGGGTGACGATAATGATGAGGGTAATGATGTGTGAGGTAAATGATATGATGAGTGTAAGGAGTGAGGAGCGGTAATAATGTGATGAGGGTAAATGATGTGATGAGGGTAATATGTGATGATGGTGATGAGAGTAATGATGTGAAGATGAGGGTAATGATGTGATGAGGTAATGCCTGTGATGAGGGTAATGAATGATGAGGTAATGATGTGATGATGGTTAATTGTGTGATGAGGGTAATGATGTGATGAGGGTAATGATGTGATGAGGGTAATTGGATATGATGAGGGTGATGGGGTGATGATCGTGATGAGGTTGGATGGTGTGAGGGTCATGATGTGCATGAGGGTAATTGAATATGATGAGGTGATGCGGGTGAATGATGTGATGAGGGTGATGATGTATGAGGGTAATGAATGTGAGGAGGGTAATGCTGAATGAGGGTAATGATGGTTGATGAGGTATTGATGTGATGAAGGGGATGACAGATGAGAAGGTAATGTCAAATGTGACCCAGAAACAGTTTGTTTATATTGTTGGTGGAAAAAACATTCCATTTTCCTGGTGATGGTTTTTTTAAATCGACTCCAGTCGATTGTTGTGCTTAGAGCTTATTCCATCCTTAGCAAAGATGAAGTATTTGTAGCTCTGTTGACATGTAAAAGTCATTCGCGATTGGAGGCGACTTAGCAGCGTTTACCGTGGAATGCAGTCTCCGCGAAAAGGCAGAAACATTACCTTGATTGAAATGTAATCGCGCTTTTCGACGCTGGTCCTCTCTGCGAATGATCCATCCGCTCCAACCACATCCTCGCAAAGAGTGGGCTGGGGAAGTTTACAACACACACACACCACACCACACGCACACCACGCGCACGCACACGCACACGCACACACCTATTGCAGTTCACTATACGTAGAGAGACAGAGGAGGCTCGTGGGAGGAGAGGAGGAGAGGACGAGGAGAACGGAGGAGAGGAGGAGAGGAGGGAGGGTTTGGTGTTAACAGGTTACTCAGCAGTAAGGGGCAGGATTCCAGCCTGACAATGGCTGTGTTGGTTCCATCCGATTCCTTAATGAGGACCTGGCAGTGGGTAGAGGGGGGTGGAGTGGGGTCCGGGACAGTGGTGGTGACTGACGGATGTGGGAGCTAGTGGGAGAATCGCTCTTTTCAAAAGACAGCAGAGCAGACAGGTAGAGCAAAAAGATAGATAGATAGACAGGAGCCGAGCTTCCTGTCCTGTCTGTCTGTCTGTCTGTCTGTCTGTCTGTCTGTCTGTCTGTCTGTCTGTTCTGTCTGTCTGTCTGTCTGTCTGTCTGCTGTCTGTTGTCTGTCTGTCCCTGTCTGTTTCTGTCTGTCCTGTCTGTCTGCCTGCCTGTCTTTGCCTGCCTGCTGTCTGTTCTGTCTGTCTTGTCTTCTGTCTGGTCTGTGTCTGTCTTTGCCTGTCTGTCTTCTGTTGTCTGTCTGTCTGTCTGTCTGTCTGTCTGCCCTGTCTGTCTGTCTGTCTGTTCTGTCTGTCCCTGTCTGTCTGTCTGTCTGTCTGTTTTGTCCTGTCTGTTGTCTGTCTTTGTCTGTCTGTCTGTCTGGTCTGTCGTCTGTCTGCCTGTCTGCTCTGCCTGTCTGTCTGCCAACAGTTCTTTGACAGCAGCGGCTGGACTCTCGGTCCCTGTTCTGATAACCTACGTGACAAGGCGGCTTCCTTGGTGTCACGCTGAGAGGCAGGCAGACAGACAGACAGACAGACAGGCGGCAGACAGCCAGACAGGCAGGCAGACAGACAGACAGGCAGGCGCAGACAGACAGACAGACAGACAGAACAGACAGACAGACAGACAGGCAGACAGACAGACTAGACAGCAGGCAGGCCAGCCTACCAGGATAGATAGACCGGCAAATTCGTTAAATCAATCGTTAGATACCAGAGGAATCCTATTGAGGAATGAGGCCTGGGTCACCACCTCTTGGTACTATCACAACAACACCACCCCCGATCCTTGGTACTATCACACCACACACACTCCCGATCCTTTTGGTATCTATACACACAACCACCCGATCTCTTTGGTAACTATCACACACACACACCTCCCCCCGATCCTTGGTACTATCACAACACAACACACCCTTGGTATATTTCAACACACACCACCCGATCCTTGGTATATCACACCAACCACCACCCCGATTAACTTGGTACTATCACACACACACACCCCCGATCTTGGTACTATCACACAACACACCTCCCCGATCCTTGGTACTATCCAAACACACACCCACCCCAATCCTTTGGTACAATCACATACACACACCACCCCGCTCCTTGGTACTATCACCCACACACACTCTCCGATCCTTGGTACATAAACACTCACCACCCCGATCCTTGGTACTATCACACCACACACACCCCCGATCTTGGTACTATCACACACTCACCACCCCGATCCTTGGTACTATCAACACACAACACCACCGTCGCCTTGGTACTATTTCAACACAACCCCTTGGTACTATCAAACACTCATCGTCAACCCCGTCCTTGGTAGCTATAAAACACACCACCCCAATCATGGCACTATCAAACACACAACACCTTGGTCCTATCACAAACACTCACCACTTCCGTCCTTGGGTACTTATAACACTCACACCGTAACCGATCTTGGCACTTTATCAAAAACACACGCGACCTCCACGGCGTGTCTCTACTACCACAGGGACTTTCCACAGCCCAGTTTACTGTGTAGACCAGATCACAGACCAGTTTCTGTAGGGTAACGCAGAAATCACCAGACAGTTTACTGTGTAGGACCAGATCAAGACCCAGTTCTTACTGTGTAGGACCAGATTCACAGACCAGTTTTACTGTAGGACCAGATTCACAGACAGTTACTGGTGTAGGACCAGATCAAAGACCAGTTACTGTGGTAGGACAGATCACAGACCAGTTTTTATGTGTAGACTAGACCACACGACCAGTTTACTGTGTAGGACCGATCACAGACCAGTTTACTGTGTAGACAATCAACATACCAGTTTTACTGTGTAGAACAGATCACAGGACAGTTTTACTGTGTAGGACCAGATTCACAGACCAGTTTACTGTGTAGGACAGATCAAGACAGTTTACTGTGTGAGATCCAGACATTACGTTAGCAAGATCACAGACCAGTTTACTGTGGTGGACCAGATCAACAGACGCAGTTTACTGTGTAGGACCAGATACAGACCAGTTTACATCCGTGTAGGACCAAGATCACAGACAGTATTACTGTGTAGACAGTATCACAGACCAAGTTTTTGTGTAGGACCGAGATCACAGACAGTTACTGTGTAGGACCAGATCAAGACCAGTTCTGAGTGTGAGCACCAGGTCACAGACCAGTTTTACTGTGAGACCAGATCACAGACCGATTACTGTGTAGTACCGATTAAGACTACAAGTTTACTTGTAGACAGATCACAAGACAGTTTCTGTGTAGACCAGATCCAGCACAGTTTACTCGTGTAGGAATCCAGATTATGCAACAGACCTGAGCCTGTACCTTACTGTGTAGGACATAGATCACAGACAGTTTACTGTGTAGGACAGATCAACTAGGAAACAGTTGTACAATATACTGTTGTAAGCGAACAGATCCTACAGACAACAGTTTTACTTGGTGTAGGACAGATCATCAGACCAGTTTCCTGTGTAGGTAGCAGATCACAACCAAAAGAAACCCCAAGTTTTGAACTGGTTTTGTTTAGGGAAAAAACAGATCACAGACCAGTTTACTGTGTAGGACCCCCGATCACAGACCAGTTCACTGTGTAGACCAGATCACAAGACCAGTTTACTGTGTACGGACCAGATCACCAGACCTTCGCAGTTTACTGTGTAGGACGCAGATCCACCGACCAGTTTACTGTGTCGACCAAGATCAACAGACCAAGTTTACTGTAAGACCAGATCCACCAGACCAGTTTACTGGTGTAGACCAGATTACCAGACCAGTTTACTGTGAAGACCAGATCACAGACCAGGTTTCGTGTAGACCAGATCAAGACCAGTTTACTGTGTAGGACCAGATCACAAGACCAGTTTTACTGTGTAGACCAGATCACAGACCAGTTTACCTGTGTAGGACCAGATCAAGACCAGTTTACTGTGTAGGCAGATCACGCCCAGTTTACTAGTGTAGGACCCCATCACAGACCAGTTTACTGTGTAGGAGCCAGAATTCAAGACAGTTTACTGTGGTAGGCACCAGATCACAGACCAGTTTACTGGTGTAGGAACCAGATCACAGACCAGTTTTACTGTGTAGACCAAGATCACAGAACCCACGTTTACTTGTGTGGACCAGATCACAGACCAGTTTACTGTGTTAGGGTCGTACGGTCTGTGGGTCTTGCAGGGTCTGTAGGGTCTGTAAGGGTCTGTAGGGTCTGTAGGGCCTGTACGGTCCTGTAGGGTCTGTCGGGCTGCAGGGTCTGCGTGTCTGTAGGGTCTGTAGAGGTTCCTGTAAGGGTCTGTAGGTCTGTACGGTCTGTAGGGTTCTGCTAGGGTCTGTAGGTCTGTACGGTCGTAGGGTCTGCAGGTCTGTAGGGTCTGTACGGTCCGCAGGGTCTGTCATTGTTTTTTGACGGTCTGTAGGGTCTGTAAGGGTCTGCAGGGTCCCTTGTAGGTTGTAGGTCTGTACGGTTGTAGGTCTGTACGGTCTGTACGGGTCTGTAACGGTCTGTAGGGTTGTACGGTCCTGTAGGGTCTGTAGGGTCTGTAGGGTCTGTAACGGTCTGTACGGTCTGTCGGGTCTGCAGGGTCTGTTAGGGTTGTACGGTCCTGCAGGGTCTCTGTATGGTCTGTACGGTCTGTAGGGTCTGTAGGGTCTGCAGGGTCTGTAGGGTCTGTACGGCAGGAAGAGGTACAAGCTGAACTAAATACATTGTTGAATTCGATTTTCATAATAGCAAGCCACTGTAAGACGACTGATGGTTTGGTTAGCTAAGTTAGCAAGTCTGTTTGTTTGGTTACCCAAGCAACTACTGTCGCTATAGTGAACTTTGGAGCTAACCAACAGAACAGACCGTCACAATGTTTACAGGCTTGGACTAGGGCCAGTTGTCCTCACCAGGTCCTAGTCATAACCTGGATATGATGAGGAGAAAACACTCCTCACACCTGGTATAACCTGGATATGTGGAGGGAACACTCCTCACCCTGGTCATAACCTGGATATGTGGAGGGAACACTCCCTCACACCTGTGTTATTAACCTGGATATGTGGAGGGAAACTTCCTCACACCTGGTTATAACCTGATATATGGAGGGAACACTCCTCACCCTGGTCATAACCTGGATATGTGGAGGGGACACCCCTCACACCTGGTAAACCTGGATATATGGAGGGAACACTCCTCACACCTGGTCATAACCTGGATATGTGGTGAGGGAACACTCCTCACACCTGGTTATAACCTGGATATATGGAGGGAACACTCCTCACACCTGCGATAACCTGGATATATGGAGGGAACACTCCTCACACCTGGTCATAACCAAGGCATATGTGGAGGGAACATCCCTCACACCTGGTTATAACCTGAGTATATATGGAGGAACACCTCCTCACACCTGGTCATAACTGGATATATGGAGGGAACATCCTCACACCTGGTCATAACCTGATATGTGGAGGGAACACTCCTCACCAACCTGGTCATAACCTGCCTGATATATGGAGGGAACACTCCTCACACCTGGTCATAAACCTGGATATGTGGAGGGAACACTCCTCACACCTGGTCAATAACCTGGATATGTGGAGGGACACACTTCCTCACACCTGGTTATAAACCTGGATATAGTGGCTAGGGAACACTCCTCACACCTGGTTATAACCTGGATATATGGTGAGGGAACACTCTCACACCTGGTCATAACCTGGATATTTGGAGGGAACACTCCTCACACCTGCGTTATAACGGATATTTGGAGGGAACACTCCTCACACCTGGTATGACCTGGATATTTGGAGGGACACTCCTCACACCTGGTTATAACCAGGATATTTGGATGTCGCGGAAACATCCTCACACCTGGTTATAACCTGGATTTTGAGGGAAACACTCCTCACACCTGGTAACCTTGATTATTTGGAGGGGAACACACCTCACACCTGGTTATTACCTGGATATTGGAGGAACATCATCTCACCACCTGGTCATAACCTGGATATTTGGAGGGAACACTCCTCCACCGCTTACATCACAAAACTGGCATATTGGAGGGAACACTCCTCACACCTGGTTATAACCTGGATATGTGGAGGGAACACTCCTCACACCTGGTCATAACTGGATAGTGGAGGAACACTCCTCACCCTGGTATACCTGATATATGAGGGAACACTCCTCCAACCTGGTCATAACCTGGATTATAAGGAAGACACTCCTCACAACCTGGTATAACCTGGAATATAAGGAAGGAACACTCCTACACCTGGTCATAACCTGGATATGTGGAGGGAACACATCCTCACACCTGGTTATAACCTGGATATGTGAGGGAACATCCTCACACCTCTGTGTATAACCTGATATACTGGAGGAAACACTCCTCACCACCTGGCATAAACCTGGATATGTGGACCGAGAACACTCCCTCAACAGCCTGGTCATATAACCTGGATATTGGAGGAACATCCTCACACCTTGGTTATAACCCTGGATATTTGGTAGGGAACCCACTCCTCCACCTGCTATAACCTGGATATTTGGAGGGAACACTCCTCACACCTGGTTATAACCTGGATATTTGGAGGGAACACTCCTCACACCTGGTCATTCTATCAGATCCTCGCTGGCTGACACCCGTACAGCCGTTGTTTTGTTGGTGTCGGAGGTGAAAGTTCGTTAAATCTGTCAAATCCGCGATCGGCTCCCAGATCGGCTCCCGGCTACCTAAAGCGAACATTGCCATTGACACATTAAGAGATATCCCATGATGCATTTGTAACAGTTTAACTTTAGTACGTCCCCTCGCCCCGACCCGGGCGCGAATCAGGGACCCTCTGCACACATCAACAACAGTCACCCACGAAGCATCGTTACCCATCGCTCCACAAAAGCCYCGGCCCTTGCAGAGCAAGGGGAACCACTACTTCAAGGTCTCAAAGCGAGTGACGTCACCGATTGAAACGCTATTAGCGCGCACCACCGCTAACTAGCTAGCCATTTCACATCGGTTACACATTGTTTACAAATTACACCGTTAGGCTGATATAAAATCCTCATCATGAGCGTCATTATTTCTATACAGGCTCCACTTTCTCCTTCTGACCTTCTAGCGTCAGTGGGATGAGTGTGGCTTCATGACAATGACCACAAGAGAGGTTTCTCACTGATTTGATTTCACAGAGCTGACGTAGTTCCACCTCAGAGACACTGCAAACACATCAGATATGCGGGTTGTGGGCTAACGCCGGGTAATCTGATTGAATCTAGGCCTACGTCATATTTTGTCCTGGTCTTGCAGGATAAACTCCTGGCCCTTTAGTTGTGAGTGTTTCTATGTGAACCAACCAGTCGTTCATATTACACTCTAACAGAGGGAGGAAGGTGGCGAAAGAAAATGACAGTAGAATATTTTACTCTTCAAATCTCTTCTCTTTATATTATTAGAAAACTTTACACGTACAATGTCTAAACTACACACCGCGTGGCGGAACACAGAACGACAAATAAAACAACAAAAAAATAAAGAATATTTCTCATCCAAAAAGGCATAAATAATATAAAAGACAAACTTTTTTTGTTCTTAAAGGTCCAACGCAGCCATTTTTATCTCAATTTTAAATGATTTTCTGGGTAACAATTAAGTAACTTACTGTGATTTCATTCAATTAAAATGGTCAAAAACAAAACTAAAAATAGCTTCTTAGCAAAGAGTCATTTCTCAGCTAGAGCTTTGGTAGGACTGTCTGGGAGTGGTCTGAATGGGGAGGGGAAAACTGAACTCTAGCTGTTATTGGCTGAGAGGTTTGGAACTCTCTTACTTATTGGTCTAACTAATTTACCAACTGGTGATGTCACCAGAAAGGCCAAAGCTCCATCCCACCAAAACAGGCTGTACATTTCAGGCAGTCTTTCCAAACAGCTCTTACACTAAAATAGCATTATCATCATTTTCATAATTTCACAGTACGAATCCAACCTCAGTGTAGAAATATTTATAAAACACAGGAAAATAAATCACGTTTTTGACTGCACTGGGCCTTTAAAACAGATATGAAATAATATTTTACTACTACAAAAAATAAATAAGTAATCTAAAGAGTTTTAGTTCGTTTGTTTTAGGAGTCCTCCCTCCCTCTCTTCGTCGGGTGGAGTTTCAGTTCTGAGTCTCCTCCTCCTCCTCCCCCTCCTCCTCCACAGTCTCTCATTTCCTCCCTCCNGTCTCTCATTTCCTCCCTCCCTCTCTTCGTCGGGTGGAGTTTCAGTTCTGAGTCTCCTCCTCCTCCTCCTCCTCCTCCACAGTCTCTCCATTTCATCCCTCCATTTGGTTGTCCTCTCTCTTTCTCCATCCATCATCCTCTCTCTCTTTCCCATGCCGTCCATTCCTCTGTCCCAGCTGTATTCCAGTCAGGTTAATGACCTTTTTCACCGTGTCACGTACAGTCTCTGACCGTGAACATACTGGGTCTTTAATCCAACGTCTGTCTGTTCCTTCTCCTCTCTGGTTCTCTCTGGTTGTCCGCCTCTCCCTTGTCTCCTCTGTACCCCAGGCGGGAGGGTTGTGTGTGGGCTGTGTTCAGACCTCCTGGGAGGTAGGCTGGATCAGGTCTGCCTGCAAGGCCAGAGTCAGGCTGTCTGTAGAGATCCAAACTGGTTTCTCCTTTAGGTCTAGGTGACACAGGCTCTCCCAACACACTGCCAAGGCCTCAGAGTCCACACACACCACAGGCTCATCATCGGCTAGAGAGAAGAGAAAGGGTTAAAGTCACTAGTTTAACCACACACACACACACACACACACACACACACACACACACACACACACACACACACACACACACACAACACCACACACAACACACAACACAACACACCCAAAAAACCACCTGTGGGTAGTCGTCCTTCCAGAGCAAGTGTTTTGGTGGTAGGGTGGTCCCCTAGAGTTAAAGCAGAGGTTTGGGGCTGGAAGAAAATTGAGTCTATCCTCCCTTCCGGGTCCTGGTCCCGTGTCCCAGAACTTCTGTGGGTCCTCTCTCCCAGACGGAGGCCCAGGCAAAAAGTGAGGAAAAGCGACCCTGGGCCCGAGGAACCATTCAGCCCCCTCATCTCGCTGTGGCCAACGATGCCTATTTGGCCGCTGCAATCTAGGGGAGAGAAACCATGCCACTACCTAGAGAATGTCCGTTGGTCCTTTCATGTAACAATTGCCTCCGAGAGACTAAGAGAGAGAGAGAGAGAGAGAGAACAGAGAGAAGAAGGAGAGAGACAGAGAGAGAGAGAACAGAGAAGAGGGGAGAAGAGAGAGAGGGAGAAGAGAAGAGAGAGAACAAGAAGGGAAGGAAAAGGGGAAGAGAGAGAGAGAGGAGAGAGGGGAGAGAGGAGACAAGAGAAGAAGAGAGAGACAGAAGAGAGAGGAGAGAGAGAGAGAGAGAGAGAGGAGAGAGAGCAGAAAGAGAGAGAGAGAGAGAGAGAGAGAAGAGGAGAGAGGAGGAAGAGAAGAGAGAGAGAGACCACAGAGAGAGAGAGGGGGGGGAGAGAGGGGGATGGGGAGGAGAAATGAAAACAAATGAGAACCCCGTTTAATTTTTTCAGAATGGACAAACGGAACATAATGGCTTGCTGAGTGTGTTCGTTACAACCTACCACTCTTTCGGTCGACCCATCGGCTTTAAGTAAACACTGAGTGCCTTGTTTCTGTTACACCTACCAAGCCTCTTGGTCGACCCCCCATCCGCCCCTTAGTAACACTGAGTGCTGGTTTCCTTGTTACCAACCCTACCGTTTCTTAACGGTCCCAACCACATCCGGCTGTTAAAACTGAGTGCTGTTTCTTGTTACCACGCTACCAGTCTTAACGGTGCCCATCCGCCTTAGTTAACAATGAGTTTGTGTTTTCTGTTACCAACCTTACAGCTCTTCACGGTTCCGACTCCCCTCGGCCTTAGACTGAGTGCTGTTTCTGTTACCAACCTTTACACGTCTTACGGCCCCGACCCCTAGGCTTAGTAAAACACTGAGTGCTTTGTTTCCTGTTACCAACTAACAGCTCTTAGTCCCGACCCACCGGCCTAGTAAACTGAGTGCGGTTCTGTACACACCAGCTTTACGGTCGGACCTCGGTTTAGTAACCATGACGTGCTTGTTTTCTGTTGCCCCAACTAGCCAGCTCTTAACGGTCGAACCATGGCCTTCGTTAACACTGAAGTTTGTGTTTTCTGTTGCAACTACCGCTTTAACGGTCCGACCCCATACGGCATTAGTAAAACTGAGTGCCTTGTTCTGTGTCCACCTACACTCTTACGGTCGACCCATCGGCCTTAGTACACTGAGTTTGCTGTTTTTTCTGTTGCCCAACTACAGTTTAACGGTGGCCATCCGGCTTTAGTAACACTGGTGTTGTTTTCTGTTTTTACGAACTACAGCTTTCTTAAGGTGACCCATCGGCCCTTTAGTTAACCACTGAGTGCCTGTTTTGTTACCAAACATCAGCTCTTAACGGTCCGATCCCATCCGGCTTAGTAACTGAGTGCTTGGTTCTGTTGCCAATACAGCTCTTAAACGGTCGAACCCCATCCGGCCTTAGTAACACTGGAGTGGCTTGGTTCCTGTTTGCCAGCACCCGCTTCTTTAACGGTCCGGACCCATCGGCTTAGTAACTGAGTGCTGTCTGTTACTAACTATCAGCCTTACGGTCCCCGACCCAATCCGGCCCCTATTACCACTGAGTGTCTGTGCCAATCTATCTATCTAAGGTCTCCTGAACCCATTCGCCCGACACTGAGGCTTGGTTTCGGACCATCTACAAGCTTATAGGTCCGACGCTCACTGTAGATCTACTGAGTACTTGCTGATCCAACTTCTAGCCTAGGTCGACTCTTATTCTGTGTCCTTAGTAAACTGAGGCTGGTTTGTACAACTACCAGCCGTTTAACGGTGACCCATCGCGGCCCCCTTAGTAACATGAGATGGCTTGGTTCTGTTACATCTACCAGCTTTAACGGTCGAATCCCCTCTCGGCCCTTAGTAACACTGAGTTGTGTTCTGTTTGCGAAACTTACCAGCTCTTAAGGTCCGACCCATCCGGCCTTAGTTAACATGAGTGCGTACGCTAATGAAACATGGAAGTCAGGTAGAATACTTTTTTTGGGTCTTATAGGAGAACCTTTTTTGGGTTCAGGTAGAAACTTTTAGGTTGATGTAGAACCTTTTCCAAAGAGGTTTTTTACCTGGAATTCAAATGGTTTTTCTCCTATGGGGGACAAGGAGAAAAAAACTTTGGACCACTTTTTTCCAGATTTGTATATTTTTGGGTCATTACGCCAGTCCAGGCTGGGAAATCTCCCTGTGATCTCCTATAACAGTAGAGACAGTAGCTACAAGGACCATCTACTTCCTGTAAACCTCCTCCTAAAATAAGTAGAGACAGTAGTAGGAACCTGCTACCTCTCCTGTTAACTCCTCTAAATACAGTAGAGACCAGTAGCTTAAGGACATTTACTCTCTGTAACTCCTCCAAATACAGTCGAGACAGTAGCCTACAGGCACCACTCTCTCCTCCTGTAAAATCTCCCTAAATAAGTAGAGAAGTAGCCTAAGGATTCTCTCTCCTGTTAACCATCCTCCTAATTACAGTAGAGACAGTTAAGCTTACAGGACCATCTACCCTTCCTGTAAACAACAGGAACAAGCCCTATTTGGAAAAGACCAAGTCCAATTATGGCAAGATCAGTTCAATAGGCAAAGAAGAAAACGACAAGTCCAATCATTACTTTAGAATGAAGGGTAGTCAATTCCGAAACTTGTAAGAATTTCTAAAGTTCTCCACATCAAGCGGCTATGATAACTGTCCTCCTCATGGAGGGCCGCCACAGGGAAAGGATGACCCAGAAGTTTACCTCTGCTTGCCCGAGAATAGTTCAATTAGCTTTTTAAACTGACTAGACACAATCTTCAACTAAACTGTTTCAGAGGAGAAATGTGTGAATCAGGCCTTCATGGTCAATTGATGCAAAGAACATTACTAAAGACACAATAAATAAAGGAAAAGAGACTTTTGATTGACAGAACACGAGCATGGACATTAGACCGGTGGAAATCTGTCTTTTGGTCCCTGATGAGTCAAAATTTGATTTTTTGGTATTTCCAACCGTGTTTTTTGTGAGAACAAAGTAGGTGATTCGAATGATCTCTGCATGATGTGGGTTTCCACGTGAGCATGGAGGAGGAGGTGTGGCGGGTGGGGTGGGGTGGGGGTGGTGGAGAGGAGGTGTGGGGGTGGGGGGGGGGTGGTTGCTGGTGAAATAGTAAGAAAGATAAGAAAAACCCCGAATGAGTAAGGTTATGTCAAATTTTTATTTGACCATGTGTGGGAGAGGTAGGGGGAATGGGAAAGAGGGGAGGGGAAGAGAATGGGAAGGAGGGAGGGAATTGGGAAGAGAAGGAGGGAGGAGAGGAGAGGAAAGGAGAGAAGACGAGAGGAAGAGGAGAGGAAAGGAGAGGAGGAGAGAGAGAGGAAAGAAGCGAGAGGAGAGGGAGGAAAGAGGAGAGGGAGAGGAAGAGAGAAAGAGAGAAGAGAAGAGAGAGAGAGAAGAGAAG
>NW_019945804.1:33778-39111 GCF_002910315.2 Salvelinus sp. IW2-2015 | reverse complement strand
GCCTCCACTATGCTGTCATCATCTAATCTGGACTGTCATACTGCCCAGACCCTCCACTATGCTGTCATCATCTAATCTGGACTGTCATACTGCCCAGACCCTCCACTATGCTGTCATATTCTAAATCTGGACTGTCACACTGCCCAGACCCTCCACTATGCTGTCATATTCTAATCTGGACTGTCACACTGCCCAGACCCTCCACTTGCTGTCATCATCTAATCTGGACTGTCATACTGCCCAGGCCCTCCACTATGCTGTCATCATCTAATCTGGACTGTCATACTGCCCAGACCCTCCGCTATGCTGTCATCATCTAATCTGGACTGTCATACTGCCCAGACTCTCCACTATGTCTGTCATCATCTAATCTGTACTGTCATACTGCCCAGACCCTCCACTATGCTGTTATCATCTAATCTGGACTGTCATACTGCCCAGACCATCCACTATGCTGTTATCATCTAATCTGGACTGTCATACTGCCAGGACCCTCAAATATGCTATCATCATCTAATCTGGACTGTCATACTGCCCAGACCCTTCACTATGCTGTCATCATCTAATCTGGACCTGTCATACTGCCCAGACCCTCCCCTATGCTGTCATCATCTAATCTGGACTGTCATACTGCCCAGACCCTCACTATGCTGTTATCATCTAATCTGGACTGTCATACAGCCCAGACCCTCCGCTATGCTGTCATCATCTAATCTGACTGTCATACTGCCCAGACCCTCCCCTATGCTGTCATCATCTAATCTGGACTGTCATACTGCCCAGACCCTCCACTATGCTGTCAATCATCTAATCTGGACTGTCATACTGCCCAGACCCTCAACTATGCTGTCATCATCTAATCTGGACTGTCACACTGCCCAGACCCTCCGCTATGCTGTCATCATCTAATCTGGACTGTCATCTGCCCAGACCCTCCGCTATGCTGTTATCATCTAATCTGGACTGTCATACTGCCCAGACCCTCCGCTATGCTGTCATCATCTAATCTGGACTGTCAAACTGCCCAGACCCTCCACTATGCTGTCATCATCTAATCTGGACTGTCATACTGCCCAGACCCTCCACTATGCTGTCATCATCTAATCTGGACTGTCATACTGCCCAGACCCTCCACTATGCTGTCATCATCTAATCTGGACTGTCATACTGCCCAGACCCTCCACTATGCTGTCATCATCTAATCTGGAATGTCATACTGCCCAGACCCTCCACTATGCTGTCATCATCTAATCTGGACTGTCATACTGCCCAGACCCTCCACTATGCTGTCATCATCTAATCTGGACTGTCAAACTGCCAGACCCTCCACTATGCTGTCATCATCTAATCTGGACTGTCATACTGCCCTGACCCTCCACTATGCTGTCATCATCCTAATCTGGACTGTCATACTGCCCAGACCCTCCACTATGCTGTCATCATGGAGGGTCTGGGCAGTATGACAGTCCAGATTAGATGATGACAGCATAGTGGAGGGTCTGGGCAGTGTGACAGTCCAGATTAGATGATGACAGCATGAAATCAAATCAAATGTTTTTGGTCGCGTTTACAAATTGTCAGATGTTATCTAAGGTGCAGTGAAATGCTTGTGTTTCTAACTCCAACAGTGCAGTAAACCTAGCAATAATTCTCATTTAAAAAATACACGCAATCCAGAAAAATAAGAAAAAAATTAAGAAATATCAGAACGATGACAGAACGATGTCAGTTAAGAACAAATTCTTATTTACAATGACGGCATATCCCGGACAAACCTGGACGACGCTGGGCCAATTGTGCGCTGCCCTATGGGACTCCCAATAACTGCCGGATGTGATTCAGCCTGGATTCGAACCAGGGACTGTAGCACTGAGATGCAGTGCCTTAGACCGCTGCGCCACTCGGGAGCCCCATATATACAGTATATGTAATGTTGTGTCAAGACAATATGAACAGTATATAAATAGAAAAGCAGCAGTTAGATAGGATGAGCCATGATTAGATTACAGAGCATGTGTCTGCGCTGACATTTTCAACATCTCCCTGAGCTCGGCCGCAGTGATGTACTGGACCGTAGGCATTACGCTCTGTAGGGCCTCGTGGTCGGATGCCAAGCGGTGATGCAGCCAGCCAAGATGCTCTCGATGATCTGAAGGCCAAATCTTTTCAGCCACCTGAGAGGGAAGAGGCGTCGTTGTGCTCTTTCCACGACTGTGTTGTTTGGAACATGAAAGGTCCTTAGTGATGTGGACACAGAGGAGATTGAAGCTCTCGATCCACTACAGCCCCGTCGATGTGAATCGGGGTGTGCTCGGCCCTCCGTTTCCTGTAGTCCACGATCAGCTCCTTTGTTTTACTGACGTTGAGGGAAGAGGTTGTTGTCCTGGCACCACACTGCCAGGTCTTTGACCTCCTCCCTATAGGATGTGTCATCGTTGTCGGTGATCAGGCCTACCACTGTCATGTCGTCAGCAAACTTGTGGGTGAACTCGTGGGTGAACAGGGAGTACAGGAGGAGATTAAGCACTCGCCCCTGAAGGGGGCCCCCATGTTGAGGATCAACATGGTAGATGTGTTGTTGCCTACCCTTACCACCTGGGGGACGAATTAAGTGGTACGTCCCAGGGACAGCTTAGTGATGACATTATGATGTCGAATGCCGAGCTGTAGTAAATGAACAGCATTCCCATATAGGCAGTGTGGAGTTAGAGATTGCGTCATCTGTGGATCTGTTGGGGCGGTATGCGAATTGGATTGGGCCGAGGGTTTCTGGGTAAGGTGGAGGTGAAATGAACCTTAACTAGTCTCTCCAAAGCACTTCATGATGACAGAAGTGAGTGCTACGGGTCGATAGTCATTTAGTTCAATTACCTTTTCTTTCTTTGGTACAGGAATAATGGTGAACGTCTTGAAGCAAGTAGGGACAGTAGTAGACGGGGATATGGAGAGATTTAATATGTCCGTAAACACTCCAGCCAGCTGGTCTGCTGCTCTGAGGCTGTGGCTTGGCATACTGTCTGGGCCGCTAGCCTTGCCAGGGTTAACACCTTTAAATGATGGAGAACGAGAACACATAGTACTCGTAAACGTCTGGGGCCCACATCGACGGCACAATGTTGTTTTCCCTCGAAGCGGGTGGAGAAGGTGTTTAGCTCGTCTGGGAGAGGGCCGTTGGGGTCCGCGATGTGGCTTTCTCTTTATAATCCCTGATTGTCTGGAGTCCCTGCCACATGTGTCTCGTGTCTGAGCCGTTGAATTGCGACTCCGTTTTGTCCCTGTATTGTCGTTTTGACTCTTTGATTGCCGTATGGAGGGCACAGCTGATCTGTTTGTACACGTCTATGTTCCATGTCACGTTGCCATGCGTTGGTTCGCGCTTTCAGGTTTCCTCAAATGCTGCCATCTTTCCAGGGTTTTTGGTTTGGATAAGATCTAATCATCACAGTAGGAACAACACCCTCTATCCACTTCCTGATGAACCCAGTCACAGTAGGAACAACATCCTCTATGCACTTCCTGATGAACCCAGTCACAGTAGGAACAACATCCTCTATCCACTTCCTGATGAACCCAGTCACAGTGAGAACAACATCTTCTATCCACTTCCTGATGAACCCGGTCACTGAGTCATTGTATACGTCAGTGTTATTCTCAGAGATGACCCGGAACATTTCCCAGTCCACGTGATCAAAACAATCTTGAAACATGGATTCCGATTGGTCAGACCAACGTTAAACAGTCGTTACCATAGTGGCTACATACTGTAAATTAGCCTTTAGGGTAAAAGTTCTGTTTTGGTCCTTAGTAATCAGACGTTTCTTTTGTTCCTTTTGTTTGTAAGCACGACAGCTTGCTGATTTATTATGGATCCCCGTTAGTTACTGCCAAGGCAGCAGCTACTCTTCCTGGGGTTTATTATGGATCCCCGTTAGTTACTGCCAAGGCAGCGGCTACTCTTCCTGGGGTTTATTATGGATCCCCATTAGTTCCTGTCAAGGCAGCAGCTACTCTTCCTGGGGTTTATTATGGATCCCCATTAGTTCCTGGTCCAAGGCAGCAGCTACTCTTCCTGGGGTTTATTATGGATCCCTATTTTTCCTGTCAAGGCAGCAGCTACTCTTCCTGGGGTTTTATTATGGATCCCTATTACTTCCTGTCAAGGCAGCAGCTACTCTTCCTGGGGTTTATTAAGGATCCCCATTAGTTCCTGCCAAGACAGCAGCTACTCTTCCTTGGGTTTATTATGGATCCCCATTAGTCCCTGTCAAGGCAGCAGCTACTCTTCCTGGGTTTATTATGGATCCCCATTACTTCCTGTCAAGGCAGCAGCTACTCTTCATGGGGTTTATTATGGATCCCCATTAGTTCCTGTCAAGGCAGCAGCTACTCTTCCTGGGGTTTATTATGGATCCCCATTAGTTCCTGTCAAGGCAGCAGCTACTCTTCCTGGGTTTATTATGGATCCCCATTAGTTCCTGCCAAGGCAGCAGCTACTCTTCCTGGGGTTTATTTATGGATCCCCATTAGTTCCTGCCAGTGGCTGGCTGGCGGAGTGGACACCTATTTAGGTGAGGTGCTGGCTGGCGGAGTGGACACCTATTTAGGTGAGGTGCTGGCTGGCGGAGTGGACACCTATTTAGGTGAGGTGCTGGCTGCGGAAGTGGACACCTATTTAGGTGAGGTGCTGGCCAGCGGAGTGGACACCTATTTAGGTGAGGTGCTGGCTAGCGGAGTGGACACCTATTTAGGTGAGGTGCTGGCTGGCGGAGTGGACACCTATTTAGGTGAGGTGCTGGCTAGCGGAGTGGACACCTATTTAGGTGAGGTGCTGGCAGGCGGAGTGGACACCTATTTAGGTGAGGTGCTGGCTGGCGGAGTGGACACCTATTTAGGTGAGGTGCTGGCTAGCGAGTGGAACACTATTTAGGTGAGGGTGCTTTGGCTAGCGGAGTGGAACACCTATTTAGGTGAGGTGCTGGCTGAGCGGAGTGGCACCTATTTAGGTGAGGTGCTGGAGCGGAGTGGACACTATTTAGGAGGTGCTGGCTAGGGAGTGGACACCTATTTAGGTGAGGTGCTGGCTAGCGGAGTGGAACACCTATTTAGGTGAGGTGCTGGCTAGCGGAGTGGACACCTATTTAGGTGAGGTGCTGCTAGGGAGTGGAACTATTTGGTGAGGTGCTGGTAGAGTGGACACCTTTTAGGTGAGGTGCTGGAGCGGAGTGGACACCTATTTAGGTGAGGTGCTGGCTAGCGGAGTGGAACCTATTTAGGTGAGGTGCTGGCTAGCGGAGTGGAACACTATTTAGGTGAGGTGCTGGTTGGCAGAGTGG
>NW_019945804.1:14869-28842 GCF_002910315.2 Salvelinus sp. IW2-2015 | reverse complement strand
CCTATTTAGTGAGGTGCTGGCTAGCGGAGTGGACACCTATTTAGGTGAGGTGCTGGCTGGGCGGAGTGCACCTATTTGTAGGTGAGGTGCTGGCAGCGGAGTGGAACACCTATTTGAGTGAGGTGCTGGCTAGCGGAGTGGACACCTATTTAGGTGAGGTGCTGGCTAGCGGGATGGACACCTATTTAGGTTGAGGTGCTGGCTGGCGGAGATGGACACCTATTTAGGTGAGGTGCTGGCTGGCGGAGTGGACACCTATTTAGGTGAGGTGCTGGCTGGCGGAGTGGACACCTATTTAGGTGAGGTGCTGGCTGGCGGAGTGGAACACTTAAAATATAATGGAGAGCAGGACACTCTAAGAGCTCAAGATGCAAAAATATATTTAATTATTATATTTATTATTATATTATATTATATTAAAAATATTAATCGGAACTTAGAATGTGCCAATGTTTGTGAACGATTCCCTTAATTTGTTCAGAGCGCTTTGAATAGCGGGTAGTTAGAATGCAAGAATGCGTCTTTTTATGAGACTGCCCTTGAAAAAGATCATGTCTTGGTTTGTTTAGTATTTTCTCAATGGCAGAATTAATTGGACCATTTTTGTACCTCCTATCCTTGAATTATCTTTGCGTCTCAGCCGTATTTCTGTCGAAATCTGATCGTTTTTTTTTACAAATTCTTTTGATTCTACAGAATTGGATGTAGGGAAAACTGTTTTTCAAGGGAGGTGGGTGACGACTGTCAGCCCTCAACAAACTGTTACGATCAGTAGGTTTCCTGTAAAGATCAGTGTATAGAACATTATCTTCACACAAGGTCAGAAGATCAAAGAAACTGATTTGACGTGTATCAGACTGCGTAGTAAATCTCAGATGATCAGAACAGGAGTTAAGAAAAGCATGGAATGCCTGGAGCTGTTCTGCATCACCCCTCCATAGAACTAAAATATCATCAACGTACCGTTTCCAAATCATGATGTTAGGCAATATTTTTTGTTGTTGAGAGGATTGAAAATAGACTGTTTCTCCATGCAACCCACATACAAATCAGCACAGTTAGGAGCCATGGGGGATCCCATAGCAGTACCCTTCGTCTGAATTAAGAAATCATTTAGAAACATGAGGTAGTTATGTGTGAGTATTATTTCAGCCAATGTTATAATGCAGGCACTGGAAGGTAGATCATCAGGGTCACGTTGCAGAAGAAAATGTTCCATAGCTTCAATACCGCCCTCGTGTGGAATATTAGTGTAACGACTCAACATTAAAAGGAACGAACAAAGTATTATCAGGGAGAGGATCAAGAGATTCATTGATAGAGATCATACTGCTGGTGTCCATTAGGAGGGGAGCTGTTCTGATATCATACTGCTGGTGTCCTTTAGGAGGGGAGCTGTTCTGAGATCATACTGCTGGTGTCCTTTAGGAGGGGAGCTGTTCTGAGATCATACTGCTGGTGTCCTTTAGGAGGGGAGCTGTTCTGCAAGTGGTCTAATAATAAAGTCAACAGAAGTCGATAGAGGGGCCGTTACTGCATCAATGCCCGCTGCATTAGGGCGCCCTGGAGGTTTTGTAACATTCTTTTAGGGCGTTGAATAGCCAAAAAAGTTGTTCTTTTTTGGTTATCTGACCAGAACTTAAATACCCATCTAGGACAGTAAAGATCGTGTTCTGAAATTGGGCAGTTGGGTCACTTCTGAGTTTCTTGTAAAAGGTGTTGTCAAACAGTTGTCTATGACACTCATTTACATAAACTGTTCTATCTATGAGTACAACCGACCCGCCCTTATCAGCAGGGAGGATAAGGACTGACGTATCGGATTGTACAACAGACCCACCCTTATCAGCAGGGCGGGTAAGGACTGACGTATCGGATTGTACAACCGACCCACCCTTATCAGCAAGGGCGGGTAAGGATCTGACGTATCGGATTGGCTACAACAGAACCCACCCTTATCAGCCAGGGCGGGTAAAAGTACTGAACGTATCGGATTTACAAACCGACCCACCCTTATCAGCAGGGCGGGAAGGAACTGAACCGTATCGGATTGTACAAAGCCGAACCCACCCGATATCAGCATGGCGGGTAAGGGACTGAACGTATCGGATTGTACATAAACCAGACCTACCTATCAATGCAGGGAGGATAAGGACTGACGATCAGGTATTGTAACAACCGCCCACCCTTATCCAAGCAGGGTCAAGTGTAAAGGAGCTGACGTGATCAGGAAGATTGACAATCCCGACCACACCCTGTAATCAGGCAGGGAGGTAAGACTGACGTATCGGAGTTGTACAACCGACGCCAACCCTTCATCGGCAGGGCGGGCTAAGGACTTGACGTATCGGATTGTACAACCCGACCCCCTTAATCAGCAGGGCGGGTAGGACTGACGTATCGGAATTGTACAACCGACCCACCCTTATCGGGCAAGGGCGGGTAAGCGACTGACTGGTATCGGATTGTACAACCGACCCCCTATCAGCATGGGAGGGTAAGGACTGACGTATCGGAATGTCAAATCAAGCAAAAGCTTGTGTTTTCATTCCTTTAGGTAATGATCGTAAAGATAGTACTCCCTGTTTGTTCTTAAAGGAGATAAACAAAATTTTTCAACAAGTCTAGACAATATGTCCCTCAAGTAGAGTGATTGCGATTGCTTGTAGGACAAAATAAACTCTGTACTCTAAAAAGGAGTAGGAGTCTGTGAGTGAAGCAAAAGCCTACATGTTGCAGTAGAAAACATCCGATCAAAGGGGAGATACAGTTTTCCCTTAAACCGGATTCGTTTCTAAAAAACACTTTAAACATGTCTACCTTAACATCGAAATCCAATTGCAGCTGAGTTGGCAGGCAGCAGAAAGGTATAACCCTTAATTAAGGCCAAGGAACATGGGCAGGGCCTCAATATCTTGCCTTGATAAATTTAACACTCACTCTCCGCGGGTTCTGGGACCCATGAGTGAACGGTCCCCTCTCCTTTGGTAAGTCGTTTCTTCTTCCCACGGTCGGCGTGCAGCATCTCGTCGCACTGGCACTAAGGGTATAATGAATGGAGGAAAATGGATTCATTATACCCCGCTAGCTAGCTATTTACATTTACATGTTAATATGACTTTAAATGTAAATGTAAAAGCTAGCTAGCATTGGGGTTATAAATGATGGAAGGAGATAAGATAGCTAGCTATGCAAGGGGTTATAAATGGAATGGAGGAGATCAGGATTAGCTAGCTTAGCAGGGGTATAATGAATGAGGAGATATGATAGCTAAGCTAGTGCAGCGGGTTATAAATGAATGGTTGAGAATAGCTAGCTTATAAGCTAGCAGGGTTATAAATGAAGGAGGAGATAGATAGCTAAGCTAGCAGGGGTTATAATGAATGGAGGTGATAGATTTAGCTAGCTTAGCAGGGGTTAATGAATGGTTGAGATAGCTAGCTAGCTAGCAGGGGTTAATAATGAAATGGAGGAGTAGATAGTCTAGCTAGCAGGGGTTATAATGAATGGAGGAGAATAGATAGCAGCTAAGCAGGGTTTATAATGAATGGAGGAGATAGATAGCTAGCTAGCAGGTTATAATGAATGGAGGAGTAGATAGCTAGCTAGCAGGGTTGATAATGAATGAGGAGTAATAGATAGCTAGCTAGCAGGGGTTAGTAATGAATGAATGGAGGAATAGATAGCTTAACTAGTCAGGGGTTATATATGAATGGAAGGAGATAGATAGCTACTACAGGGGTTTATAATGAATGGAGGAGATAGATTAGCTAGCTAGCAGGGGTTTATAGTGAATGGAGGAGATAGATAGCTTAGCGTAGCAGGGGTTATAATGGAAATGAGGAGATAGAAGATAGCTACAGGGGTTATAGAGAATGCAGGAGATAGATAGCTAGCTAGCAGGGGTTTATCAAATGGAGGAGATAGATAGCTAGCTAGCAGGGGTTAATATATGAATGAGGAGATAGATAGCATAGCTAGCAGGGTTATAATGAATGGAAGGAGATAGATAAGCTTAGCTAGCAGGGTTATAATGATGGGGAGATAGAAGCTACTAGCCAGGGGTTATAATGAATGGAGGAGATAGATAGCTAGCTAGCAGGTTATATAATGAATTGAGACGATGTAGCTAGCAGCAGGGGTATAATCGAATTGGAGGGAGATTAGTAGCTAGCTGAGCCAAGGGTTATAAAATGAATGAGGGGAAATAGATAGCTAGCTAGCAGGGGTAAAATGAATGGAAGAGATGAGATAGTAGCTGCAGGGGTTTATAATGAATGGAGGAGATGAGATAGCTAAGCTAGCAGGGCGTTATAATGAATGAGGAGATAGATAGCTAGCTAGCAATGTGTAATAATGAAGGGAAGGAGATAGATAGGCTAGCTAGCAGGGGTTATAATGAGCGGAGGAGATAGTCTAGCTAAGCAGGGGTTATAATGTGGGAGATCGATAGCTAGCTAAGCAGGGGTTATATGAACAGTGAGCAGGAGTAGATAGCCTAGCTAGCAGGGGTGAAAATCAAACGGGGGAAGATAGCTAGCTAAGCAAGGGTAATAATGAATGAGGAGATGATTAGCTTAGCTAGCAGGGGTTATAAGAAATGGTAGGAGATAGATAGCTAGCAGGGGTCTTATATAAATGGAAATGGTGGAGATAAGCTAGCTAGCGAGGAGGTTATAATGAATGGTCGGAGATAGCTAGCTAGCAAGGGGTTATATATGAATGGTGGAGAATAGATAGCTAGCAGGGTTATAATGAATGGAGGAGAATAGATACTAGCCTGCAGCGGTTTCGTGGGGGATGATAGCTGGCTAGCAGGGGTTTTATAATGAATGTAGGAGATAGATAGATAGCTTAGCCACGGTTATAATTGAATGGTAGGAATTGATAGCTTAGCTAGCAGGGGTTATAAATGAAATGTAGGAGATCCAGATAGTCTAGCTAGCAGGGGTATATGAATTGTGAGATAGCTAGCTAGCTAGCAGCGGATTACTAATGAATGGTTGAGAATGAAGATAGTCTAGCTAGCACGGTTATGAATGGATTGAGAATAGATAGCCTACGGGTTATGAAGCTTGGACGCTAGCTCAGGTTATAAATAAGAATGGTTGAGATGCTGCTAGCAGGGTTACTGGGGATGTAGATAGCTAGCAGGGTTATAATAATGGAGGATAGATATGCTAGCTAGTCAGCAGGGTCTATAAATGAATGGAGGAGAATAGAATCAGCTAGCTAGCAGGGTTATAATGAATGAATGGATGAGATAGATTAGCTAACTAGCAGGGGTAAATGAATGGAGGAGATAGATAGCTAGCTAGCAAGGGGTATAATGAATGGAGGAGATAGATATAGCTAGCTACAGGGTTATAAGATGAATGGAGATAGATAAGCTAGCTAGCAGGGGTTAAAATGAGATGGAGGAGATGAGGATATGCTAGCTACAGGGGTTATATATGAATGGAGGAGATAGATAGCTAGCTAGTCAGGGGTTATAATGAAATGGAGGAGATAGATAGCTAGCTAGCCAGGGGTTTAGAATGAATGGAGGAGATAGGAGATAGCTAGCTAGCAGGGGTTGATAATGAATGGAGGAGATAGATAGCTACTAGCTGATCTATCTCCTCGTACATTCATTATTAACCCCGTGCTAGCTAGCTATCTATCTCCCCATTCATTATAACCCCTCTAGTACGCTATCTATCTCCTCCATCATTATTAACCCTGCTAAGCTATGCTATCTATCGCTCCCTCCATTCATATAACCCCGCTAGCTAGCTATCTATTCTCCCTCATTATTATAACCCCTGCTAGCTCTATCTATCTCCTCCATTCAATTATGAACCCTGCTAGCTCACTATCTATCTCAATCCATTCATTAGATAACCCCTTGCTAGTTAGCTACTCGTATCCTCCATTCATTCATTATAACCCCTGCTAGCTAGCCATCTATCTCCTCCATTCATATAACCCTGCTGCTAGCTAGCTATTATCTCCTCCATTCAAATTATAACTCCCTGCTTAGCTATCTGATCTATCTCCTCCATTATTATTACGCCTGCAGCTAGCTATCTCAACCATCATTATAACCCCTGCTAGCTAGCTATTCAAACCATTTCATTATAACCGCCTGCTAGCTAGCTATCTATGCTCAACCATTCATTAACCGTTGCTAGCTAGCTATCTATCTAACCAATCATTATAACCGCTGGCTAGCTAGCTAAGCTATCTCCACAATTCATTTATAACCCTGCTGCTAGCGTATCTATAATCCTACATTCATTATAACTCTGCTAGCTAGCATCTATCTCCTCCAATTCATTATACCGCTGCTAGCTATCTATCTATATCCTAACTTCAGTTATAAACCCCTGCCTAGCTAGCTATCTATCTCCTCCATTCGTTATAGACCGCTGCTAGCTGTATCTATCTCCTCCCATTCATTATAACCCCTGCTAGCTATCTATCTCCAACAAATTCATTATAAGCCTGCTAGCTAGCCTATCTCCACCATTCATTGAAAACTCTGCTAGCTAGATATTCTCCACTCATGTCAATTAACCCCTGCAGCTATCTATCTCCTACATTCTTAAGACCCTCTAGCTAGCTATCTATCTCCTCCATGTCATTATTTACCCGCTGCTCAGCTAGCTATTATCTCCTTCCGTCTCCATTATAACCCTGCTAGCTAGCCTATCTATCTCCCTCCGTTCATTTATAAGACCCCTGCTAGCTAGCTTATCTATCTCCTCCATTCATTATAAACCCCTGCTAGCGTAGGTATCTATCTCCTCCATTCATTATATACCCTGCTAGCATAGCTTTATCTATCTCCTTTCTTCATTATTACACATGCTAGTAGCTTATCTACTCCTCCATTCATTATAACCCCTGCTAGCTACTATCTATCTCCTCAACTTCATTATAACTCCCTGCGAGCTAGCTAATTCTATCTCTTCCATTCATTATAACCCATGCTATGCTAGCTAATCTATCTCCTCATTTCATTATAAACCCTGCAGCTAGCTATGCTATCTGCCTCATTCATTATAACCCCGTGCTAGCTAGCTATCTATCTCCTCCATTCATATAACCCATGCTAGCTAGCTATCTATCCCTCCATTCATTTAAACTCCCTGCTAGCTAGCTAATCTATCCCTCCATTCATTATAACCCTGCTAGCTAGCTATCTATCTCCTCCATTCATTATAACCCGTGCTAGCTAGCTACTAATCTCCTCCATTCATTATAACTCCCGCTAGCTAGCTATCTTCTCCTCCATTCATTATAACCCCTGCTGCTTAAGCTATCTATCTCGCTGCATTCATTATAACCCCTGGCTAGTATCTATCTATCTCCTCCATTCATTATGAACCCCTTGCTAGCTAACTATTCTAGTCTCCTCCATTCACTATAACCCCTGCTAGGCTAGCTATCTACTCCTCCATTCATTAATAAGCCCCTGCTAGCTAGCTTCAGCTAGCTCCAATCATTATTAAGCCCCTGCTATTAGCTACTTCAGCTCTCCACATTCATTATAACCCTGCTAGAGCTCAGCTATGCTCTCACTTCATTAAAGCCACCTGCTAGCTAGCATGCTCTGCTCCATTCATTAAAGCCCTGCTAGCTAGCACTAGCTCCCCATTCATATTAACCCTGCTAGCTAGCACTATCTCCCACATTCATTATAACGCCCTGCTAGCTAGCTATCTACTCCAATCATTCATTAAGACCCCTGCTAGCTAGCTAGCTATCAACCATTCATTAAAGCCCCTGCTAGCTAGCTAGTCTACACTCCATTCATTAAAGCCCTGCTAGCTAGCTACTACTCCAACATTCATTAAAGCCCCTGGTAGCCAGCTAGCTATCTCAAATTCATTAAAGCCCCTGCTAGCTAGCAGTCTACTCCAACATTCATTAAAGCCCCTGCTAGCTAGCCAGGCTACTAGTCTCTACCATTCATTAAACCCGCTGCTAGCTAAGCTACTACCTATCATTACCCTGCAGCGACTCTCCATATCATTAACCCCTGCTAGCTAGCTATTGACATTTACATTTAAGATCATTTAAAGTTAATGTAAATAGCTAGCTAGCAGGGGTTAGTAATGAATCGCATCTCCTCCATTCAGTTATACCGCTTGTGCCAGTGCCGACGAGATGATGCACCCGACGGGGTAAGAAGAAACGAACTTAACCAAAGCAAGAGGGACCGTCACTGGTCCCAGAACGCGCGGGAGTGAGTGTTTTAATTTATCAGAGCAAGATATTGAGCCTGCCCATTGTCTCTTGCTAATAAAGGTTATCCTTTGTGCCTACAATCAGTGCAAATGACTTCGATGTTAAGGAGACATTTAAAGTTGTTTTAGAAACACTCCGTTTAAGGAAAACTGTATCTCCGCCTGATGGGAATGTTCTAAGCTGAACAATGTAGGTTGCTCAAGCCTGCACAGACTCCGACTCTTTAGAAGTAATGACGTTATTTTGTTAGCCTACAGCTAATCGCAATCACTTCTATTGAGCATATTGTAGAGATTGTTGAAAAAAAGTATGTGTTTAATATCCTAAAAAACAGAGTACATATGCTTTACATCAGTTTACTCTAAAGATGAATAAAACAAGCTTTGCTTGATTTACGAATCCGATACGTCAGCCTTAGCCCGCCCTGGATAAGGGTGGGTCGGTTGTACAATCGATACGTCCGTCCTTACCCGCTCCGAACGATAAGGGTGGGTCGGTTGTACAATCCGATACGTCAGTCCTTACCCGCCCTGCTGATAAGGTGGCGTCGGTTGTACAATCCGATATCTCAAGTCTTAACCCGCCCTGCCGAAAGGGTGGGTCGTTGTACAATCCGGATACGTCCAGTCTTACCCTCGTTATTCTCTGATAATGGTTGGGTCGCGTTGTGACAATCCGTATAGCGTCAGTCCTTACCTGCCCTGCTGATAAGGGTGGGTCGGTTTGTACAGATCCGAAATACGTCACGTCCTTATCCTCCCTGCTGATAAGGGTGGGTTCCTGTTGCTAACAATCCGATACGTCAGTCCTTACCCCGCCGATGCTGATATGGGTGGGTCGGTTTGTTACAATCCGATACGTCGAGTCCTGTAACCCGCCCTTGCTGACTCAATGGTGGGTCGGTTTTGTAAATCCGATAACGTCAGTACTTCCCGCCTGCTGATTAAAGGGTGGGTCCTGTTTGTAACAATCCGAGTAACGTCAGTCCTTACCGCCCTGCGAATCAAGGGGTGGGTCGGTTTGTAACAATCCGATAGTCAGTCTCTTACCCGCCCTGCGATAAGGGTGGGTCGGTTGTACAATCCGATACGTCACTCCTTACCCGCCCTATCTGATAAAGCGGTGGGGTCTTGTTTGTACAATCCGATACGTCAGTCCTTATCCTCCGCTGCTGATAAGGGCGGGTCGGGTTGTAACCATGAGATAGACAAGTTTAATTGTAAATGAGTGCATAGATCAACGTGTTTGACAAGCACCTTTTACAGAAAGCTCAGAAGTGACCCAAACTGCCCAAATTTCAGAACACGAGATCTTTACTGTCCCTACGATGGGTATTTAAGTTCTGGTCAGATAACCAAAAAGAACAATCTTTTGGCTATTCAACGCCCTAGCAAAGAATGTTAACAAAACCTCCAGGGCGCCCTACGATGCAGCGGGCATTGATGCAGTACGGCCCTGCTATCGACTTCTGTTTGACTTATTATTTAGGACCACTTGCAGAACAGCCCGCCTCCTAAAAGGACACCACAGTATGAAATCTCAAGAACAGCTCCCCTCCTAAAGGACATCCAGCAGTAACTCGATCTCAGAACAGCTCCCACTCCTAAAGGAACACCAGCAGTATGGTCTCGAACAGCTCCCCCTCCTTTGTAAAGGACACCAGCAGTATGGGTCTAAGAACAGCTCCCCTCCTAAAGGACACCAGCAGTATGATCTCAGAACCAGCTCCCCTCCTAAAAGGACACCAGCATAATGATTCTCAGAAACAGCTCCCCTCCTTGTAAAGGACACAACATGTATCGGTCTCAGAACAGCTCCCCTCCCTAAAGGACACCATGCCAGTATGATCTCAAGAACAGCTCCCTCTTTGTAAAGGACAACCAGCAGTATGGTCTCAGAACAGCTCCCCTCCATAAGTGGACCACACACAGCAGTATGGTCTCAAGAACAGCTCCCCTCCTTTGTAAAGCGACCACCAGCAGTATATCTCCAAACAGCTCCCCCTTAAAAGGATCACCAAGTATGGTCCTCAGAAACAGCTCCCCTCCTAAAAGGACACAGCAGTAATTGGTCTCAGAACAGCTCCACTCCTAAACAGGACAACCAGCCAGTATGATCTTCAGACAACAGGCTCCCCCCTAAAAGGTACAGCCAGCAAGTATGATGCTCAGGAACAGCTCCCTCCTAAAAGAAACACCAAGCAGTAAATATCTCTGAACAGCTGCTCCCTCCTAAAAAGGACACCAGCAGTATGATCTCAGAACAGCTCCCTCCTAAAGGACACCAGCAGAATGGTCTCAAACAGCTCCCCTCCGTAAGGACACGCAGCAGTATGGTCTCAGAACAGCTCTCCGCCTGAAGGACACCAGCACTATGGTCTCAGAAACAGCTCCACTCCTAAAGGACATCCAGCAGTATGGTCTCAGAAACAGCTCCCCTCCTAAGACACCAGCAAGTATGAATCTCAGAACAGCTCCCCTCCTAACAGGACACCAGCAGTATGATCCTCAAGATAACAGCTCTCCTCGCTAAAGGACACCAGCAGTATGTCCTGCTAGACAGCTCCCTCCTAAAGCGACACCAGCAGTATGGGCTCAGAAACAGCTCCCCTCCTAAGGACACTGCAGGCAAGTATGGTCTCAGACAGCTCCCCTATCCTAAAAGGACACCAGCCCAGTATGATCTTCAGAACAGCTCCCCTCTAAAGGACACCACAGTATGGTTCTCAAGAACAGCATCCCTCCTAAAGACACCAGCAGTATGACGTCAGAACAGCTCCCCTCCTATAAGGACACCAAGCATGTATGGTCTTCAGAAACAGCTCCCCTCCCTAAAGACACCACAGGTATGGTTCAGAACAGCTCCCCTCCTTTGTAAAGGACAGCCAGCAAGTATGATCTCAGAACAGCTCCCCTCCTAAAGGACACCAGCAGGTATTGTATCTCTAGAACAGCTCCCTCCTAAAGGACACCAAGCAGTAATGATACAAGAACAGCTTCCCTCCTAATGGACACCAAGCATAGATCTCTACATATGAATCTCTTGATCCTCTCCCTGGATAATACTTTGTTCGTTCCCTTTTAATGTTGAGTCGTTACAACTAATATTCCACACGAGGCGTATCGAAGCTACTGGAACATTTCTTCTTGCAACTGACCCTGATGGATCTACTTCAGTGCTCATTATAACATTGCTGAAATATAATACTCACACATAACTACTGCTCATGTTTCTAAAGATTTCTTAATTCAGGACGAAGGCGTAACTGCTATGGGATCCCCCATGGCTTCCTAACTGTGCTGATTGTATGTGGGGTTGCATGAGAAACAGTCTATTTTTCAATCCTCTCAACAACAAAAAATATGCCTAACATCATGATTTGGAAACGGTACGTGAAATGAATCATTCTTTAGTATCCTATGGATGGGGTAATGCAGGAACAGCTCCAGCATTTTCCATGTTTTCTTAAGCCTCCTGTCCGATCAATCTGAGATTCTAACGGCAGTCTGATACACGTCAAGATCAGTATTCTTTGATCTTCTGACCTTGTGTGAAGATAATGTTCTATACACTGATCTTTACAGGAAACCTACTGATCGTACAGTTTGTTGAGGGCTGACAGTCGTGCACCCACCTCCCTTGGAAAAACTAGTTGTTTCCTGACATCCAAAATTCCTGTAGAATCAAAAGAATTTGAAAAAAACGATCAGATTTCGACAGAAATACGGCTAGAGACGCAAAGATGAATTCAAGGGATAGGAGGTACAAAAATGTCAATTAATTCTGCCATTGAAAAATACTAACAAACCAAGACATGATCTTGTTTCAAGGCAGTCTCATAAAAAGACGCAATTCTTGCATTCTAACTACCCGCTATTCAAAAGCGCTCTGAACAAATTAAGTGAATCGTTCAAAATCATTGGCACATTCTAAGTTCCGATTAATATTTTTAATATATATATATATAATAATAAATATAATAATTAAATATATTTTTGCATCTTGACTCTTGGAGTTCCTGCTCACCATTAATTTTAAGTGTTCCTCCGCCAGCAGCACCTCAACTAAATAGGTGTCCACTCCGCCGCCAGCACATCACCCTAAAGTAAGGTGCCACTCCGCCAGCCAAGCACCTCACCTAATAGGGGTCCACTCCGCCACCAGCACTCACCCCTAAAGAGGTGGTCGCACTCCGCCAAGCCAGCACCTCACCTAAATAGGGTGCCACTCCGCTAGCCAGCACCCAGCCTAAAATAGTGCTCTCCACTCCGATAGCCAGCACCTCACCTAAATAGATGTCCACTCCGCTGGCCCAGCACCTCACCTAAATAGGTGTCCCTCGCCAGCCAGCACCTCACCTTAAATAGGTGTCCACTCGCTAGCCAGCACCTCACTAAAATACGGTTTTCCCACTCCGCTAGCACACCTCACCTAAAATAGGTGTCCCTCCGGAGCGAGCACCCACCTAAATAGGTGGTCCACCGTCCTGCTGGCCAGCAACCTCACCTAAATAGGTGTCACGTCCGCTACCACACCTCACCTAAATAGGTGTCCACTGCCGCTGAGCCAGACACGCACCTAAATAGGTGGTCCACGTCCGCTAGCCAGCACCTCTACCTAAAATAGTTGGTCCACTCCGCTAGCGCAGCACCTCACCTAAATAGGTGTCGCCCCTCCGACTAGCCAGCACCTCACCTAAATAGGTGTCCACTCCGCTAGCCAGCACCTTCACCTAAAATAGGCTGTCCACTCCGCTATGCCAGCCCTCACTCTAATAGGTGTCCACTCCGCTAATGCCAGCACCTCACCTAAAAAGGTGTCCACTCGCCAGCGCAGCACCTTCACCTAAATAGGTGTCCACTCCGCTGAGCCAGCACCTTCAACCTAATAGTAGGTGTCCCCACTCCGCAGCCAGCACCTCACCTAAATAGGTGTCCACTCCGGCCTGGCCAGACTCACCCTAAAATAGTCCACGTCCGCTAGCCAGGCACTCACAAATAGGTGTCCACTCGCCAGCCACACCTCACCTAAGATAGGTGTCCACTCCGCTGAGCCAGCACCTCACCTAAAATAGAGCTGTCGCACTCCGCTGGCCAGCACCTCACGCTAAATACGGTGTCCACTCCCGCCAGCCACACCTCACCTAAATAAGGTGGTCACTCGCCAGCAGCACCTCACCTAAATAGGTGTCACTCCGCCAGCCAGCACCTCCACAAATAGGTGTCCACTCCGCCAGCCAAGCACCTGGCAGGATACTAATGGGGATCCATAATAAACCAGGAAGAGTAGCTGCTGCCTTGCAGGAACTAATGGGATCCATATATAAACCAAGGAACGAGTAGCTGCTGCCTTGACAGGAAACTAATGGGATCCATAAATAAAACCCAGGAAGAGGGTAGCTGCTGCCTGACAGGAACTAATGGGGATCCATAATAAACCCATGAAGAGTAGCGTGCTGCCTTGACATGGAAGTTAAGGGATCCATAATAAAATCCCACCCCAGGAAGAGTAGCTGCTGCCTGACAGGACTAAATGGGGTATCCATAAATGAAACCCATAGGAAGAGTAGCTGGCTGTCTGGCAAAAGGAACGAAATGGGATCCTTAATAAACCCCAGAAGAGTAGCTGTGCTGCCTTGACAGGAATGTAATAGGGATCCATAATAAACCGCCAGGAAGAGTAGCGCTGCCGTTGACAGAAGTAATAGGGATCCATAATAAACCCCGAGGAAGAGTAGA